>NC_135858.1:31574372-31874372 GCF_031162955.1 Sander vitreus | reverse complement strand
ATGGCCGATAAATAAATATTTAAAAAATAAAACAAAAACGGACCAAACACTCTTCAACCATGTTATGAGTGTTGCCGTTGCATAGTTTGTCCACCAGAGGGCACTCTACAATGTCCCTGTTGGCAACACTTGTGTTTAACCCTTTAAGTTTCATATCTTAAGTTTGTATTTTTATACATTTTATTTATCAGAACTTTAATATATTTTGATGTTCCTCTGTTCTGTTGTGACAAGAAAACAAAAAAGTTTATTTTTAAACTGCATTATCATATTATTTTAGTGAGGACTCATAAATAACCATAGGTGTGATTGGCAAAGGACAAAAAAACCAGGAAAGTATACGCCGCACCCATGACGCTGCGACAGCATCCCCCTCCCCCCATTTTTTTTTATTTTTTAAAATTGAATGAAACACCCAAAAATTCAATGAAAGTAATCATTAATATTACTTCCATAGAACGTTGTATGCAGGGGTTAAATTGGGATTTGTTGTGGGGGGGCTCTCCCTAGGGGGATCCGGGACATTTTTTTTGAAAAATAAACCATTAAATGGCACTTTCTGGAGAGTTTTGTGCAAAGAAATGGAGAAATTGAGTCTTACATGATATGTGCAAAACTGCAAGGTTAAGAGCCTATACTTTGCATTGTTGTAGTATCAACAGGTATTAGGGCATTTAGCATTTACATTACTGTTAATGAGTCATCACTTGATTACACATTGCATTACCTTGTTATAATATAAATAATGTACCACATGAAGAGACAGTGCAGCATATGACAGTAGCAACAGCTGAGAAGATTTGGGTCTGTGGTGACCAGGTCCAACTCACACAAACTTCCTTCTCCCATTCACTCTCTTTACTCACACACACACACACACACACACACACACACACACACACACACACACAGATGGTGAAATAATACAAGCAGTACCTTATGTAACAGATTTTTAAACATTTAATGTAACTGGCAAACAATGCTTACTACTTTTTAAAGAGCACACGTTTATAACAAAATTTTATTTATGCCGTTTGTATGCTGTTACTGTCATTCTCTACAGTATGTAGTATGTATGTTGTCACTGTCTGTTCGATTGTCCGTGTTTCTCTCTGTTGACACTGTACATATTGTCTGTCTGGTTCTCCATCTTTTCATCCGTTTTAACTCTAACTCTGCAATGTAAATGTTTTTTATGGCCTACATAGTGTAAAACTACTACGTAATGGGGCACAGCAGAAAAACGGAGCAGAGCGACGCTGCTTGTTCAGGGTTTTCATGTGTACTCCTATAGGCCTACATTTCGCATCAGGCGTTAAAACCAACTGTACCAAATTAGACTACTATTTAACGCGATAACGAGACGTTTTTAACCGGTAATGAAACTGTCTCAATTTAATACAGATGCCGTCAGACGGCCGCGCAGACAGACAGCAGTCGGAGTTCCGGTGGAGCTCTGCGCCCGTCAGCAGCAGCTTCTCACTGTGCAGCCGGTCCCCCAGACAAGATGATCACCGGGAGAGTCCGGTACAGCCTGAACCCTGCAAACGGAGATCCCGTTTGAAGGTGACGTGCTTGATTTTGACTGAACGTCCCAATTTAAGTAACCTCTGATCAGGTCGTAGTAAATTAAGTACCCTAAGTATATATATATATATATATATATATATATACATATATATATATATATATACATACACATATATATATATATATATATATACATACACACACACATCCTACACAGTGACATACAGACAAACTTTTACACTGTTTAGCTGTCAGCATTTTAACCGTGTTTACTCCAGCGTTACCTGTGTAGTGTAGTGTTAACTAGCGTCCCGTGCGGCGATGTTTCAGTTGCCTCTAACGTCCGTTTGCGGAGCATCAGAGAGAAGCGCAGGTATTTAAGTGGCACCTAAGGCACCGAAATCCACGGTCCGGTAGATATCGGTCGTTAAGGCACCGGTGCCGTATTAGCCCCGGGTCTCGGATCGGAACCCCCCCACCCCACGTGGATGACATTTTCCCATTCAAAACGCCGATTTTCTCCAAAAAGCTAGTTTGCAGGTATGTAAGAAGATAGTTCACCCCCACACGTCCAAAATTCTTATTCAAATAACCTTCCGCAACGATTGCAGGCTCTTTGGTGGAGCTCTGCTTTGAATGAAGTTACATCGTGACAAATTAATGGACCACTTACGGAGTGATATGAAGACATGAGTCAGAGGCACAAAAAACGTTGACAGCAGTGACCGGTCATCATGTTTACCAATAACCCCCCCCCCCCCAAAAAAAGAAGAATTTGCATGATTTACGAGAGCTTCATTTTCAGGTCAGAAAAGCCGGATTTCCCCGGAAGAATCACACCCCTGATAACTAATGTTAGGGAAATCTGTTTGTATTTTGTTACGCGTTTCTGGATTTTTTTCGGTTTTTTTAAATATATAAACGGCCGATATATTGGAATATCGGATTTTTAAATCACCAAATACTTGTATCAATATCGGCCTTAAAAATCCTTTATCGGTCGGGCTCTAGTCACCACGCTCTGTCTCATAGCTCCAGCCTGGAGAAGACAGTTTGGCCGGTCGCTGTCCTTTCAGGATCTGTCAGCAGCAGCTCCTGAGGACAGAGGCAAGCCGAGGTTGGCGTCTGTGTGGGTTGAACGGATTAAGTAGTGCTTACGCATCGCTCACGTCCCCCTTAAAGGTTCACTGAACTCTCTGATTCAATATCCTAAAAGTCTATGATGATGAGTAAGATTGGGCATCGACAACCGATTCCTACTTGGAATTGTTTCAAAAATTACGATTCCAGTAGAATCGTTTCTTTATTGGAATCGTTTGGAATGGAAAGTTTGGTTTCAAATCCGATCATCACTTCCCAATTTAAAATACGCAAGTTTTGGTTTCCGTAGCAGCCAGGCGCTTGTTGTGTTGCAGCCTTGGAGCACAATAAGCAGCACTCTAGTGTGGCTTTATTTTACACTGAAAAAGCCCGGTAAAACTACAAACCACCATTGAATCAAAATAAAACTTTCCTCTTACTTGTGAAAATAGGTATGTGACCCGTTTCAACTTCACCCATCAAAGAATCGGAATCGAGACTCGATAAGAAACGGAATCGAAAGGAAGAATCGGAATTGCATTCAGAATTGTTAAAATCCAAACGATGCCCACCCTAATGATGAGGTGCTTATATGTTGATGTATTTGTCCGTGTATATTGCCATGTGTATGAAACAGACTGTGCAAACAAAAATTTCCCCCACGTATATTGGGCTTTTTTTCTCGCAATACTTCAAATTTATTCTCGATATCTGATTATTATTTTCACCCAACTGTGGCTTTTCTACCCATTAGCATTAATATATAATTTATACATTGCATGAAACTCATTTGAGTTTCAAAATATTGTATTCTTTTTAAAAATTCTGATGATTACTGGACATAAGGCCTTTGGTTTGATTTGACTTTGGGCAGTTATATGAAGAAAAAAAAAAAAAAAGGTAGAACAGGGTATTTAAAAAATAAATATTTGAGAATATTTTTTCACTCTGGTGAAGACATGAAGTGTGTGTGTGTGTGTCAGTATGAGGCTGGTGAAGATTCCCCCTCAGGATATTACTGGTGTTGAATTCTTTACTCACTTTGTCCCACAGAGACTGGAGCTCCTCCTGACCTCCCAGATCCCAGAACATTAGACGAGCCTTGCCCACATCAATTGTACCAACTGTGAAGGAAAGGGAGACATTAATGAGAAATGTTAAACTGCAGAGCAGTGGGAGGAATAGGGCTGGGCAATATATCAATATAAATCGATATCGTGATAGGAAACTAGATATAATCTTAGGCTTTGGATATCGTAAGATGACATAAGTGTTGCTTTTCCTGGTTTTACAGGCTGCATTACAGTAAAGTGATGTCATTTTCTAAACTTACTTACTTACTGTTATCGCAGTTCTACTATTTGCATTAACCCACTTAGTCATATCCACATTACTGATGATTATTTATCACAAATCTCATTGTGTAAATATTTTGTGAAAGCACCAATTGTCAACCCTACATATCGTCGCAATATCGTTAGAGGTATTGGCCACATATATTGTGTTATTTGATTTTCTCCATATCGCCCAGCCCTAGGGAGGAATCAAACACCTACTGTAAATAATAAGACAAGCAGTATCAAGTGATGTGAAATGAAAAAGATTACGAGATTGAGTTTGTCCTTCAGAAAGCAGCTACACACAAATATGATGCTCCCTAGAAATGATTCGTAGCAAATTAGAATTATTGTAGTTAGCCACTGAAAATAAACCGGTTTAAATATTACAATTCCATTGAGTTTGGCCACAAGTAGTCATTGTGCTGCATGATTAATCCAATTTTATCGAAATCACAATATGGACTAGTGCAATTTCCAAATCGCAGGGGGGTTATGAGAATAATGATACAAAAATGATCATTCCCTCCAATATCGTGAATCATATCGCAATATCAGTCAGAAATAATCGCAATTAGGTATTTTCCTCCATCGTTTAGCCCTAATTCAGCTGACAACAGCTGTAACAGAAGGGGATCCACCCAGGGCAGTCAGCCTAAAGACATACTGGAACATCCACTTACTGTTCAGGCCAACCGTGGTTGTGATCTTTGATAAATTCATTCCCTTATAGTTCTTACTGAACTTTGTTTTGGTTTGTTCCAGAAAGGTCTGCAAAGGGAGACAACAGTTAAATCAACAGACAGCTAAACACATTTATATTCAGTGATTCATGACATATAACGTTAGGCTACCAGAAATATATATGAAGACAGTTTGCATGAAGGTATATAAATCAGTGAAAAATATGTATTATTTATTACATTTCACTTAAAATAATGTGGTCATTTGTGGCCCAGACTGACAGACGACAAAGCCACATAGGGATGAATGCAGCACAACACAGAAAATAACACAATCGACAATACGAACGAGTTAAAGTTAACCCAATTATAATTTCAATGACAATGTGACGGTAACTTACCGTTTTCCCAGCGTTGTCCAGTCCCAGGATCAAAACACAGAACTCGTCCTTTTGAAACATGTACTTATATAATCCAGATAATAAAGTATACATCTTGAAACAAATATGTAAACAACAAAAGTAATGTTATTTGCTAACTAGTCTTGCCTATATTAGCTTGATATCATAGCTTAGCCTACATATGAGGCCAAACACAGCGCCACGCGCCACTGTGGCTTCATTATCACCAGATTAATAAACACGTCTATAAACGCAAGTGACCGACAATCGTACATGTAGCAAATAATAAGTCAGTAAAAGTCGTCGTTTGTTGCTACTTTCCTACCTTGAAGCTCTAGATAATAGCAGGGACGCTACGTGTAATCTAACAGGAAGTACGACTTTCTTCTTCTTCTTCATGTAAATTATGGCAGTTTAGACGCCACTAGGCGTATTACTGCCCTCCTCAGGAAATCACTTTGACAAACATGTTCTTAATTCAGTTTTTCATAATAACCAAGTGTCATTCTGTAAAACTACTTTTGCCATCAAGTGATGGTTCTCGTTTTGGCCCAATGAAGATTTAATTAAAAATGACCAAGCTCCTAAGTCTGACAATCTCTAGATATAGAACATGTTTGTTTCTATTTTATAGGCCTATTTGTTACATTTTAGCAAATGCTTAACAGTTTCGGAAATCCCACACTATAATTTCCTATGAAGTTACATCCTTTAATGTATAAGGACTGATTCAGCCTACACATTTGAACAGAATCTCTTCAGGATCCATAACAATACCTGGCTTTTTTAACATATTGTATCCCTTTGGTCTCATTCCCATAATCTCTGCAATTAGCCTATTTTTCAATACACGGTTTGATTTTTCAAGAGTTCCACTCTTCCCAGTACCCCTTTCACCAAGTATAAAGCAATACTTAAGGGCCAAGGATCTGTCACTGCCTTCTAAAATTGGTCTGGACATCATTTGCAGGTCTTACAAGTTTCCTTCTTAATCTGTTTTCGTTCCACATATAGATTTCAGTGCAGACCCAGAATCACAGCAATAAAAGCCATCAAAACCTCCATTGACTTTCATTATTGTTAGCTTATATGATGAAGCTATCTACTTCTCCAAACTGTATGTGAATTGAATCAACTGGGGACTTTCTTACATGTTACGTTGGAGTGTCCACCAGTAAAGCAATTTTGGGAACAAAAAACAAAAAGTCTATCAGAAATGTTGGGTTTAAAGATGAACTGCTCCCCAGCATATTTGCTGCTTAACTATGATTCAGGGCAGAACTTTAATTATCCTCCGCTATGGCTATCAGCATGCACTGTTGCTAAAAATATGTTGGCAGTTAGGTGGCAGTTACAGTGGAATTACTTGTTAATAGAAATTCTATCTGTGGAGCTGTTGCTAGAATGAACGGGGCAGGCCATCTTGTGCTTAAGCCTAGGAAGGAGGCACTCAATTTAGCAATGAACATGGTTTGATTTTGAATGTGTATTTTGGTTTCTTATTTTTTACCTTATAAAGTACATCTGAAAATGTTTTGGCATTGTGAAATTTAGATCCATGGGGAGGGGTTAGGAGGGGGAAGGGGACAAAAGAAAATAAAAAGAAATGACATGCTAATTTTTTTTGTTGTTGCTGGTGTTTTTGTTTTGTTTATTTTGGTCATTTTGTTTGTTTGATTTGTCTTTTTAGGCGATATGCTATGTTTATAGTATATTTATATAGCATATGCTGTGTATATAATTAGGCACAGTTCACTCCAAGGTATAGGTCTAACTTTCATGGTTTCTTTTATAGAGCTCATATTATGCTCATTTACCAGAATAGGTTTATATGGTTTAATTTTCAAAAAACATCATATTTTTGTTGTACTGCACATTGCTGCAGCTCCTCTTTTCACTCTGTGTGTTGAGCTCTCTGTTTTAGCTACACAGCTCTGTTCCATCTTTGTTGGGAGTCGCACATATGCAGTACCAAAGATCCTTTATACTAAAGATAGTGCATTTCAAGCATCGCCAATGGTATGAAACAGTACACACTTCCTGTCTCCTAAAAAGGCGTGGCCTCGTTTGAATGTGTAGTAAACGTCATGTGGATGAATACAAAAGTTACATTTGAATAATTTATTAATATGTTCTTTTGCTAACGTTAGATATTTACACAGCTAAAAGACGTATTTAGCATCACGGAGATTAGTTTTGTTAGGGCGTTTAGAAGGTCAGGTCCTGACCTTCTCCTATTCACTAAAAGATATATAACACAATAAAAGAAAGGGAAAAAGCCAAAAAGCATAATATGAGCACTTTAAAGTTAACTGGGCTGAGCCCTCGGTTGTGTTTTGACCAAGGTTATTGTAGAGGTTATTGTTTCTTATATTGTCTAGACTCAGGTTTGGCTGTAAAATAAAGACACAGGCTTCCAATGCCGGAACCTAGACGGCACTGCATGTCTCACTTCATTCAACCACTACACAGTCAACCGTCAGAAAATACAACACTTTATCCACTTCTGTTTTTCCCGTCACAATAAAAGCTCTATGTTTACTGTAACTACCTCGTAACCTTCAACTGAGAGGTTACACAATAAAATACCTTACATACCTCCCCTCCTCCGAAAAGAAATGTCTCCGTTTCTAAATAGTAACCTCCAGAATATGAAGAACAAAGATAAACAACAGCAAAACGCCATAACAATAGAAAAATAAAATAAAAAATAAAAACAAATCCCAACTTTAACAACAGTATGCAAACCACAGTCACCTCACATACAGAGTCAACATGGACAATTATTTACGATAGGTGACAAAGTCCATAAAACGAACTGGCAATCTCACAGTCCGTCCAAAGCGAGACATAGTCTGTTGTGGCTCACTGGGGCTCATATCCTAACAGTCTCTGCGCCCCCAGCACCCAGTGGCTCCTCAGGTCCGCAGTCCCCATTCTGCAACCCCTCGACCAACAGTAAGGGAGCATGAAGAGGAGAGGAAGCTGGGAGGTCATGAAGCCGCACAAGATCACCCACTGCATACGGCTGGTGAAGGGCCGCTCTGTCATAATATAGCTTTTGATTCTCATGGGCATCGGCACCAAGTTGCCTGGCACTGCCAAAGGCTGTCTCCAGCCTCCCCACCAGAGAAGTCACAAAGTCAACATGAGAGGAATGAAAATCTGAGCTTCCTGTCCGAGACGGCACCAAAACATCCATTGGAACACATGCATCCCACCCATGAGTTAAATAGTAGGGGGTGAAGTTGGTGCAGGTGTGGACAGATGTGTTATAGGCAAAAGCCACCTGTTTCAGGTAATCATCCCATTCACCTCTACAGGCGAGCAATAACTTGGCCAGCTGGTCTATGAATCCAGTTGAAGCGTTTAATCATGCTATTCGATTTGGGGTTGTAGGACGTGGTTCGTGACTTTTTAAAACTCGACGGGTCACGACGCCGTAAGAGCGACGGCGTAGCTACGGCGTGGAGTTTGCGCACAACCGTTAAACGGCCTTAAGACATACCTGTTGCCCTTAGCAGTCACTGGTAGTTCAAGAATGTCAGTCGCCACTCTTTAGAATGGTCGAGTCGCCTGGAGACCCCCCATTGATGCTCGGTGCTTAGGCACAGGGGCCCTGTGGGTCTGGCATGGAACGCACTGTTCACACCACTGTTGAATGTCTTTCAGCATGGAAGGCCAGTAACAGGTTTGCCTCGCCCACTCCCACACTCATTCCGCAGAGAAATGTGCTGCAGCAGGACCCCCATGAAGGTGTTGCAGCACCTCAGGGTTGAGTAGGGGAGGCACAACCACTTGACACTGAGAACCCCCTGTGAGGGATAAAGTCATAGTTCTGCAGAGCAGTCCACTTACAACTGATAATTTCCGGAGCCATCGAGAGCTGCCTCTCAGGTGCCCCTGATGGCAACACTGCAGTTCTCTCATGCCAATCCCATCATGTGATAGAGCATGCATGAAAGACAGGTCATCTGCGTCACCATCAATTCTCACAGACTGCTCCCCTATGAGAAGATCAGCGGGAACCAGGACAGTTGAGGACATGGAGTCCGTGTCCGGCACACTTAGCTCTCCGTCCAAGCCTATGGCATTCATCTGACTGGCAGCTGCTGGAAAGGTGTTGTTTGTCATACAAAACTCAGGGTCTGGAGGCTGCCGTGAGAGCATATTGGCATTAGTGTCCATCTTTGTGTTTTATGACCCAGTTAAACGGATCCAGTTCCAGTATCCACCTTGCTCTTTTCCCTGTGGGGTCTTTGTAATAGACATGCCACGAAGGCCAAGAAGAGGTTTATGATCTGTAATTATGGTGAATGCGGCTGAGAGAGACTGACTGGCATAAACCACCACTCTCTCCGATCCTTCTCGGTCTTGAGCCAGCACAGCCCCCACTACTTCCAAGGAGGCGTCAGTATAAACCTTAAAGGGGACATTGAAGTCAGGCATGGTGACAACTGGGGCAGATGAGAGCACCCCTTTCAGGTACTCAAAGGCTGCATCACAATCAGACATCCAGTGGAAAGGTGTGTCTTTGCATGTTAGGCGGTGCAGGGGTGCTGCATGTTGAGCAAAGCCCTTAACAAAAAGTCTATAGTAACGTAACAGAAGCCCAAAAACGCTCTCACCTCAGTGGTTTCGTGGTGTAGGCCAGGTCCTGACCTTGGAAGTGTTACGAGGGTCTAGCTGCAGGCCAATGACGAGACACAATGTGCCTCTCTCTCTCTCTCTCTCTCTCTCTCTCTCTCTCTCTCTATCTATCTAATAAAGCGGGACTCCTCTGTGTGTGTATGTATGTCTGTGCGTCTGTCTTTGAAATATCTCATGAACCGTTCATCCAATCTACTTCAACTTTACTGACCTTGGGGTTTGGATTTTGGAGTGTGTGTGCGTGCGTATGTGCGTATGTGCGTGTGTGTGTGTGTGTGTGTGTGTGTGCCTTCCTTATAAACCTGGAATAAAAGCCAGTCATGCTCCCAATGGGTGTTGCCAGGGTGACATCATTGTAGTGTAAGTGATTGGTCTACCTCTCAAGCCCGAGCAAAACACCTCAAATAAAATACATTAGGTCAGGGATTTTTTCAATATGTGGTCCCGGTCCAATCCTGCAAGTCACAAAGAGGATTCCAGAGGGACCCCAAAAAATAATGTGTTTAATTTAATTCTGATTTAATCTAATGGAAATGAGCTCCATGACAAAAAAATAAGTATGACTGTTATCTTCATCGCACACACTATGACAGTTGATACAGTGTGTATGTCTCTCTCAGCCTCCCTGGTGATGTGACATCTTTAGTTTATGCTTGGTTCTCATCTGCTTATTTTGTACACTCTACAACATGCACACTGGCCACATAGTCAAATATATTCATCTTACATTACTGATCATACTGACATTCAAATCCCCCCTAATGTGTTCCTTTAGTTATACTTTGCAAATTACAAATTACTTGTTAAATAAATCCCTTTGTTTAATCCTTTAAACTTGTGTGCTCGGGGAAGTTCACTGAACAAGTCTGTGAAATTGCTTCCATACTGTAAATGACTATGCAAGGTTCCCTACCTGCAAGACTTTTAACTAATACTCTTTATTCTGGACTGAAACTGGAACTGAAACAAGGGGCCATAGCTTGGAGTCAAACCTGCGGACCCTGCAAGTAAGGACTGAGCCTTCGTACATGGGGTGCGCGCTCAACCAGTTGAGCTACCCAGGTGAGCTACCCAGGTGAGCTACCCAAGTGCCGCTTTGTTATATTTTTTGTTGTTGTGCGTGTTTTATATGTTATGCGTTATATCATATTAATAATATCATATGTGTCCCAACCGGCAGTGGCAGATGGCCATCCACCAAGAGCCAGGGTCTTGCCTGTTCAAAGGAAGTTTTTCCTCGCCACACATGCATGCGCAGATGATCATCTTGTTGTATGAGGATTTACGATTGCTATTTGTCTGATTTAAAGGCTTATTCTGTAAAGAACACCTGTTGTGTAGCTGATTGTTACGTTTAGAAGTCAGAGAGACTAAATCTGTTCAGATCACGGATCATCTACAGTGTTTTGTTAATTAAAATCAGCAACAGATAGCATGTGGAGCATTTTGACAGCTACTCTGTCATAATAAAAACAACAGGAGACTGTGTACAAGCTGATATTTGGGTCTGATAACATTTTAATAAATTGGAATTGGACTTCACAGGATGTGAGTGTTTATGTGACTTCCTGTTCAGCCTGAAGGCTGCAGGAAAAAGGCTTGAAACTGTCCGACTTGACAGCAGATTTTTGTCACCGTCCCCGGCTGCTGCCGCCTGCTCTCGTCCACTTTACAGGCGAGGCTCAGTTCATCTCGAATGAGCCTAGTGTTTCTCATCAACTGCAACCACATAATGACCCTCCCCCTATAGCTCTTCCCCCCACAGTTTGTCAAATGACTGTATCCCCTAAGATACAGAAACTGCTAATTCTGTCAACAGAAATAAGAAGACGTTTAATTTGAAACAGAAACAGATCATTTTCACTGTCTATTTTTGCTAAGAACCGCAGGTGACACACCAAATCTCGAGATGGGCTGTGTGGCTGGTTTAAGCTGTTACCATGCTTGGGATGACAAGCAACTGTGGGAAATATTTTTTAGATTGTAGATTTAAAGCTTGTTACATTGATCTGAGTGATTTTGAAAGAGCAAACTGCCATATCATCAAAGGGTCATGTTTTCCATACAAATGGTCAGGAGACAGCACCAGGGGGGGAATTATTTTTCCACACAACAAAGGGATGTGTGAAGTACATTAACATTAACTTGTGATTTTCAGGAAATGTATGTTTGTAATGCATGGCTCAAACGTCTCCTGTCTGAGGACAGGAACTATTGTCCTTTTGGTGGCTTAAATATTGTATATAAGGACAGATACACTGGAGGGACGGGAGCGAACACCCTACTTCTCCCGTGAGCACGTAATAAAGGTTTTGATTCATCACACCGAGCAACTGCACTTTTTAAGAGAACAAGAAGGAGAATTTTCTACAACACAATGCACACGCGTTGCTCAGGTAGGCGGTGTGGCCCTGGCGTCAGTGATAAAACCTGTCACACTGTACTGCAGGCTACATGTATTGTTTATTTTTATATTTAGTTTTTGCAAGTTCAACATGGATTATAGGTCAAAAGTTGAATGAACGAGTACTTGTGTCCTTTCGATTTGTTACAGGTTGACACGCTAGCATTCTGCTAATGAATGCTGATTGGTCAGTGAAGGACTGATTACGATTGGAGATCCCGCTTGACGGCATCCAAAGCAGAACCAGAATGTCTTTCTAGCACGTGTATTGACAGGGAGAGCCTAACCTGTCAGCTGTGTTGTCGATGCTTCAAGAGAGCAAAGGAAGCTTGCTGTAATTAATTAGATTACATTTTTTAATCGATTGACAGCCCTAATATTTATATATAGAAATATGTGTTTACACTTGGCAAAATAAAGTTTTAAAAAAGTATTGTTTTGGTATTGGTACAAAAACAAGGATACTTATTCTGTCACCAGTGCTGAAACAATGACACTCAGCTCTGCAGTTAAAATGTGTATTAACATGTAGGTTTGTGGAACAAAGTAAGGAGAAAGTAGAAGATTTATATGAATACACAGATTGAAATGAAAAGCCAGCAGCCAACAATTTGTACCAAAGTACTGCAATGAAATCTGCAATCTATGTTACATATATAAAAAAGACAATACATGGTCTTTATACACCACTAACAATTAATTCATTGAGGTAAATGACACAGTGGATACAAGAGAACTTAAACACTCTGTTTAATGGTTGACTTTTGCATCAGGTGTAATACATAGTGTGTCCACTCATGGCTCAGGGCCAGACACAGCACTTGCAGCTGTCATCAAAGACAGATCCAGTTCCGCATTGGCTGACATGGGTGATGCCACCAGCGCACATGTAGAAGCTGCTCCTGTCATCTGGGTGAGGGTAGAGGCCGTCAGGTTTGCCGTTGCAGAAGCCGGATCCCGGGGCATGGGTGGTGGTAGTGGTGGTGGTGGTTGCAGGGGAGGTGGTGCTAGCACCAGGTTTGGGGGTGGTTGTAGGGGGCAGTGGGGGCAGCACTGAATGGTCGAAGGAAAAGAAAGGGGTTTGAATTAGATAAATAATTATTGGTTATCTATAACTTGACTAAAACTTTAATCCAGACAGCACAGTACATTACTCAATTGCTCAACCCCATAGATGTAGATATTGGGTGAGGGAGGGGGGGGGGATGCAGGGGATATGTCCCCCCCCAATATTTAGAAGAGGTAGATTCCCCTCCCCCTTAGAAAATATGAAAGACAACCCACTCCCCAAAAGAGGTAGAAATTTCATTCAGGGGGCTCAAACCATTTATATATCCTTAGCACCGGTAAATATAGCTTTCCCAACGATTTCAGACCCCCTTATAGTGAACCATACGTCTTAACCTTGCAGAGCATGTCTCTTTTCTTTCTCTCTTTCTTTGTGAAATGAAGCTGCCTTCAAGTGTGGTAGAAAATGTCAAGATCTACAAACAATTGGACGGTAAACGTTAATTGTGTCTACATTGGGGTGTACAAGAACACAACAGGGCCGTGAAAAAGAAAGATGTGATTGCTCAACATTTTCTGGGAGAGGATCCCCAAACACCCCGGTTACAATGTGTCCCCCCCAATTTTGAAACAAAACCTACTCCATTGCCTGTTCTCATTCCCAACGCTAGGTCAGTGGCTCTCAGCGTCAGAGACACTAAATGAGACTTTTTGCATCAGTAAATTACACCAAAGGCCCCGGACCAAGCATCGGTTTTTGACGCACTGGGAGGGAAACTATCTATAACTACTTAAATTTCTCCAATAACTTACTGAAGGTGCCTCATTCCTGAGGCTTACACTAAGATATGCTATTACACGCAAAATACCTGTTTGAACATGCATGTTGGTAATTTTTTATAAGGCAAATGACTATAGTAGTTCAGAATATGACATGTCATTTATGCTTTACAGGCCCTTACTACAGAGATACCTGGTGTCCAACTTAGTAACTTAAATACCTGGTGCCCATTTCAATAAGACTTCACTTTTAAGAATATACCATTAAACATAACAGGAATGTTTAACATGGTAGCCAAAAAGAATTAGTCCTCATAGGATAATAGTAGGGATAATAATTATCAATCTCCAGACCACTAAAGATAGCAGACATTACTATTTGTCTTGTCTTTGTCTGTAAAGGAAAACATCTGCATGAAAATGCTTTGGACTTACCAATATTAAGAAGTTTGTGGAGATGACCCATTAGAGGGTGTTTGCCCTGTCCACAGAATCGCCCTGCAAAGTCATCCAAATCAAGGGCCCAGACAAAGGCACCTCCAAACTTCTGCTCCTGCAGGTAGCGCACCTATTGGGGTGAAAATAAATACAAATTGGTTAAAATACTTTGCATATGCTGTGAATGTGTTATATAAAATAAATGAGAGAGCGCTGACGTGCCACCTACCTTGGTCTCATAGCTCTCCCTGTTGTCAAATCCCACCCACTCGTTGTTCTTGACGGCATAGGGAACTTTCTGGTCGTCAATCCACTGAATGGTAGTGCCCTTCAGGAAGGTGCAGATCTAGACCATAGACATCATCAGGTTTGTGTAGCTTAGCAATGTGTACGTTTCACACAGGCCATTAAATTCCAATGTAATTGAGACAAAACATCATATCGTAATGGCTTTACTTTTATCTGAACTGTACCTCATAATGGGACCAGAATCCAGCTTCACGTGTGAATGGTCCGGCTGATGCAGGGCCACTAGCTGGGGCTCCAACGCCAGTGTCTGATGATGTCAGACGGAAGGTACGACCATAAGAAGCAAATCCCATCCTCAACTTCTCAACTGGGGTGCCTTGGTCTCTCCAGTATTTCATGGCATAGTCCTACAAAGTGAATGGAAGAGGTGAAGTAAAACCTTCTAAAAATGTACCCCTCAAGTTTATTTTTTTTCATTTCCCAATGTTCATTTACAGTGTTAAAGTAGATGAGGTCACCAAAGTCCTTGGAACCACGGAACATTGGGCTGTTATGTCCAGTGAACTGCTCCCAAGTCCCATGGAAGTCATAGGTCATCACATTTATGAATTCCAGGTACCTAGAGATAGGGGAAAAAAAATAAATAGTCATTGATAAACCTTTGTTAAACTCCCAGTTTTCTCTCTCAAGAGGTATTCATGACAGCACACTCACTTGGCAATCTCAGCAATCTCATATCCAGCATCGATGGTTCCCTTTCCAGCAGGCACTGCAGCAGTCAGCATGAGCTGAGGATTGCCAGTGGCCTTGGCCTCAGCTGCGTAGGCTTCAACAAGTTCCTGCAAATATAGACCAAAGAAGAAGTCAACATGATGTTAACCGTGAATTGTAGCTAGAAACCGAGAAATCTGTACCCACCTTGCAGAGCAGAGTGAACCGCTGTTTGTCCTCTGGGGGACTTCCACGAGAACCAGGGTACTCCCAGTCCAGATCCAGACCATCAAATCCATGAGTCCTCAGGAATTTGATAGAAGACTGGATGAACTGCTGTCTGTTGGCTGGAGAGGACACCATGATGGAGAACCTGCAGGGAAGATTGAGTTCTGTTATCTTACTTGGTACGATCAGAAAGTAGGCTAACAGCCTTTGGCCTTTAGCAGCCCTTAGCTTTATGGCAACAACTGACTGAATTTTGATTGGAAATATGTTTTATCATTAATACTTTTATATTTGAACATATGGGCTTTATAACTAGCAAACCACACTATCTGGTTAGCTATCTATTGTTGATTTGTTCTAAACACTCAGTAATGCAAGGATAAACTAGTATTAAGTAGTGTACTGCTGTAAGTCAAAGATCAGATCAGATCAGCTAAATCTGCCTACTGGTCGGTTAGCTATCTATAAAAAAACTATGTACATTTATATAGCCTATATTTTGCCTTCAGTTAAGACTCCATTGGACTTTCAGCATGTTTTAAGAATGTAGTGGTCAGATCATTGGTAACATAACTCCAAGCACTCTGTATTTGTATACAAGCATGTGATCTGGGACGTACACAGACATTTCAGATGGCATGGGCTCAAGTGAAAAAAAGGGCACATTTCATAATTATTTATTTAAATTCTTTTTTTAAACAAAACGTTAAAGATATTAACACAACTCTGGCTGCCTTACCGATTGACTTTAATTCCCACACACTCACAGAATTATTTAATATTCAACAGATTACAAAATTATCAGTTCACACAGGTTCTCTAGGTTTATCACAAGAGCAGGCAACAGCAAAGGAAACTGTCACAATGTTTCAAGTTTCAAGTATATATTTAGAAAAAAGAGGTTTAATTTATTGTTTAATAAAAAATAATTTTACTTATTTGGTGTTATTCTAATAAACTCAAATTAATTAACGCATTTAATTAGTTAACATATATATATATATATATATATATATATATATATATATATATATATATATATATATATATATATATATATACATTTTTTCAAAGCACCCCAAAAAAGGGCACTTTCTCTCGAGGAGGAAAAAGGGCAGTTGTCCAAGCAGCTTTGATGTCTATGTGTGCACTTGCCAGCATGTGATTATGGTCTAAAATGTTACTCACTGTCTTGAACCAAAGTTCCACCCACCAACAGCCAGCAGGGTCTTCAGATGAGGATTTCTGTAAACAACACAGAGGATACATTAAGACTATAAAACATTCTCACCACACTTTGTTCAAGCTTGTAAGTGCTTGTAACAGCTTACTAGAACATTGTATTGTTTAGGTTCAAGTTGTGCATTTACATTTTACAGTAGGGAACATTTCTGGATCTTAAGTCATTGTTTCAGCAAAGTCATCCATTTCAGCAAGCATTACCCTGCTGGAGGCTTCTTATGCAAGGCACTGAACGTATGCGAGCTCCAGAGGTACTGCAGCCCAGCCTGACCTCTGACCTCTCCTGTATGTGATACAAGGTTCTCTCAACTCTGGCCACTTACTTGTTCTTTAGGGCATTAAAAGACTTGTAAAGGACATCATCATTCCACTCGTAGGTAACCAGCTCATTGTTATGGTTGATGATGGAAAAGGCGTAGATCAGGGTGGTGCACAGGAAGGGGTCCACATCTTGTGGCAAGTACTTTCCCTCACCAGGTCTGTACTGGGACCAGTTGGTGAAGTAACAGACCAACTGTGTGGCAGATCCTGTGTTGGAGTAAAGGAACATTACATTAATTTCAGTCATTGTATACAAGTTAAAATCAAAATTAAATGATCAACAAGTATTACGACTTACCCAGCTGGCATATCATCAGACATAAGCCTAATGAATATAGAAAAGAAACAGTTAGACAAATAAAAGAACATTTTGAAATCTATTATTATTATGAGTTATATTTCTGTATTTTTCTATATGCTTATATCTGTGTGTAAGTGTGGTCTAGACCTACTCTGTCTGTAAAGTGTCCCAAGATAACTCATGTTATGATTTGACACTCTAAATACAATTCAAAAATATGAATTGAATTAAGTTAAAAATATATTCTATTTATATAGCCCAATTTCACAAGTCACAAATTTGCCTCAAGGGCTTTTACAGTTTGTCAAGCATACGACACCCTCTGTCCTTAGAATCTCGAGCTAGAAAAGGAAAAACACGGCAAAAAACTCTTTCATGGGAAAAAATGGAAGAAACATCAGGAAGAGCACCAGACGGAGGGATCTGTTTCGAAGGACAGACATGCAATTGATGTTGTGTGTTAGTGAAGATTAATATGTAAATACAGCACCAACTGAAGATAAATACCTGCTAGAATAGTGAGTCTCGTCATCTTGAATTCACTTCTCACAACTTCACTTGATTACTACAAGACAAAAAGTGACCCAGGGTCTATGATTGAAACAACAAAAGTAAGCGACCATTCTCAAGATCAACCCATTTAAAAATGATAACTTAGAGGCATTGTGTTCCCTTGTGAACTCACCTTGGGACTTGATGAGAGACGAGAAAACGACAGCAGAGTTTGGCCTTTTATATAGGGGATTTTGCATAGAGAAAAGAGGTGGTGGAGCAGCCTTTGATAAATGGAGGCAATAAATGTCATGATTATTAGAAGATGTTTGATAAGATGCTGCAAAGTCTGAAGACAATAATTTACTCTGTGCAGCACTCCGCACGCAACACATAAATGGGTTGTAATTGAGGTCAATATAGATCTCACTCATTATCGTTGAGCCAACATGACCTGTGGAGCATGGTCCTGATATTTCACCTTCGTTTTCGATTAGCGTTTTCTTGTTACTCTTGTCAAGATAACATGACTATAGGTTGAAATATGACTTAAAATTGATTAATAAATCACTCAATCATCCTTCAATCGACAAAAAAATATTGTATACATAAATGTATATTGTAGTTCAATTAAATGTACTTTATTTATTTTAAGTTTTTAAAACACTCACTCTAAAATTCAACATTTTGCACTGAATAAATCATTTTAAGGTATAAAATTCACAATCAGTGTAAAGTGCATATAGTCTCCTTTAAATACTCGTGATGAACTTAAAATAAAAAATATTCACCATGTGAATATATTTTGACTGACTACACAATATTTACCAAAAAAGATGCGCATAAACAGAGATGCGTTATGAAAGAGGTCAGTACAGCTTCAGATTAACAGCTTTGATTATGTTATCTCTTTCATTCATTGAACACTGGCCATGATCATTGACCAGCGAGACTTTATACAGCCAGCAGCTTATTTTTCCACTCCACAGGAATCAGCAGCTGACTTGGAGATAAGTGTGGAGCTGGCTAGGTCATTCTGGGTGCTGTGGTAGTCACAAATGAAGAAGAAGAAAACAAACACAAGAGGTAGACACAACAACATCTGCATAAGACAATTTTACATTTAGACCACACTCTAACTCACTATCATTTACAAAGACCCAAGAGCAAGCAATTAGTGCACAATGAGTAAAAGCAGCAGCCAGTGACAAACTAGTAACTATTTAAATTATTGTAACCTAGTGAAATAAAATATACAATATGACCACAATATTAAAATGTTTTAGACTATGTTTTGATGAATTAAACAATAATAATCAAATGAGAAATGTGTTTTTGTGTTTGATAATATAAGTGCACCGACATTTTGTTACTTACTAATTTACAAATTTGACAAATTACTTTTAAGTATACCCCATTATTATTTAGCCTATTAATTTAATAATTAGTTTTTCTATGAATAGGTCCACATTGTTTATCACACCTTTGACACCACACACAGTTCTACCGGTAGTGTCCTGTTTCAAACAGTCTATGGTAGTGATAACATGCAAAGACCAGGGAAGAACTAGACTGCAAGCTAGTAAAGATGGATCTAAATGCTGGATTTAAATTACTTACATAATCAGCTTTAAAAATGTTGTATGAGGAAGGAAATGTATTTAAAACATTTGCTAGAGCTGAAGGATCAACGCAGTCTCATGAACGGGTTTCTTTGATATTGTACAAGAACATTTGTACACCAATTCGTATGATTTGGTCTGGTCTGGTGGCTGGTCACATGAAACAACTGGTCACGTGAAACAATGACATCCATGTGTGCGGGAACATACTTTCGCTGGGAGGGTGCTGCAGCCTAAATGTGCACCCACTGCACATGCTTACACATATCCTCATTTTCATCCATTGCAATGACATCAGTCTCTTTAAAGCCATTTCAGATATAACGACATGATATCCGCACCCTAAATGACCCGATATAGTAGGCTACCCAGAACCGAGCCGGTGTTACACTGTAATGCATTCATGTTTAGCCTACATTACGCCATTTCATTTAGACGCCTGTCAGATGGACCCATCTATTATTAGAAAGCTGAGATCTGGACTCAAACAGAAATGAGAAATTATGGACCACACTAGCCCCGGGAGACACAGCCCCAAAAAGAACATATTTCAACCTTGCTTGGTATTTGCTATTACACATCAGAAAAAAAAACACAGTGTCTTACCTAGTAACGTAACAAACGTAACGTTAGTAACCATCTCTGTCTCCGGTGCTGTGCCGAACATGTTTTGATCGATAGGCTACATAATAATGTTTATCCAACCATCCTTGCCATAAAGTTTGTATAGGCTATTTGATAATACAAATACATCCCCATTTTCCGTTGATGTTCTTCCTGATAAACACGTTAGTAAAATAAGAATTGATCGCATTCACACCCACGGCTGCAAGCCAAGTAGCTAATGACCCTAACCCTCGCCCTCTGCTCTTTGACCTCACCTCCACGCTGACCTGAGCAGTGTTCTTCAACTGACTCCTGTCTGACCTGACATGATGACACTGTCACATCAGATCGAAGAAATTAATTAAATTGAATAGTATATACTTTTTCTGACAGGCACTTCATCTGCTGAAAACTAAATAAATAATTTAATAAATAAATAAAATAATTTTATGGCGTTTTTCCATTACATGGTACCTGCTCGACCTTTTTTGCTGCCAGCTTCATTTGAAACAAAATGTGTCTTCTGGCTGTGGCAACAACAACACACCTTCAGCTGAGCCGAGTAGAGCTGGTACTAGCAGTGGAAAAACGCAGATTTTTGCTGATTATCTCTCATAATTATAGGACATGCGCGATCCAGCCATAAAGCGCAGAAAGTGCTAGACGACCCCTCCCACCCTGCCAGGTCCCTCTTTCAACTACTGCCCTCTGGAAAGAGAGTTCAAAGTCTCAGCGGCAAAACATCCTTTGAGCCTTTTTTAAACTGATTGGCACCAAGACAAATTCCAATTGAACTTGATAACAGGCTGGATGGGTAGCACACTGCCATGAGTCCATGAGGCAACTATTTTTTAATTGTGATATTTTGGGATTCAATTCTGAATGTGCAATGTTCTCTGTCAGGTTAATATAGTAGTACAATGTCGTTCTCTGTGGTTTGGGGTCCTTCTGTAAGTTATTTTGGGGTACAATTTGGTTCTGGAGAATTCTACAAGCAGCAATACCACAGGCCAAGCAATCGGCCCGTTCCAAACAGGCACATTTTGAACGGGCACTGTACTAGTTAGGCTAATGACTGAAAAAATGATGTCATCAGTGACTAGTCGACTTGACTTTCATAACAATAGAGGTGACATTCCTTTCAGGGGCTGTGGTAGTTGAGTTAAGCTTGGTTTATGGTTCTGCATTGAATCTACACTGTAGTCCATTAAGGTGGATTAATGCTTGTGTGAAGGCTCTACACAGATATATTCCGATATTGGAAATATGGCTGGTGACTGGCTTCTCAGCAATATAGATGGTATTTGCAGCGCCATCCACAAAGAAGTGGAACTTGTCCACCACCTTTCCTCTCTTCAGGACCATGGACCTGGATTTAGTCGGTTTAAAGCTAATTCCAGCCCAGGAGATGAACTTTACGAGGCCCTGAAGGATCCATTGACTGCCAGGCACTGATGAGGGATGCGCCCCAAACTATGTTACCAGTCTGCTGTATTCTGTCACTGTGTTAGGTTGATCTGTAATAAGCTCTTATAAATTACTTTAGTAAACTTGTTTTTTTTGTTGTTGTTAAAAAAAAAAATCTGAAGTTCGAACAGTAAATGCTTTTGTGATGATATTGGTTGATCATTGGTTGTAGTGTCATTTGTTAAGCTTACCGCATTATCTGTGAATTTTGTCTCCACGAAGTTGACTGTGAGGGACCTAATAGCATTCCTACCAAAATAAACAGCTGGTTGGGACAAAACAGTCCTGGATTGTACCTTATTCATCACACCATGTAAGAGATAGTACACAACTGCACAGGCTTCATCGGTGGGGAGTAAACATTCTATTCCCAAGGTCAGACTACCTCAACGTTTTTACCAAATGCTCCAAACTCCAAATTATTTCTGAGATTATTTCTGATAACCATTTCAGTCAAATAGTTATAATGACACATTCTGATTTTTTGTCAACATCATTGTACGTAAAATGCGACCAAATATCGAGCCTCTTCCTTATTTTACCAGTAAATTCCTGTTAAACGACAAAAACAACCACTGGATGGGAAAAGGGTATTTTATAATAACTTTGAATGCAGCACGAGGCTGGCGAGGCGAGTTTCAAGTGAACGCAACATCTGTGTTGTTTTTCAGACAACGGCAGCTACAGACTGTCGTACGTCCCGGTATTGGAGTCCTACACAGTGAAATACTGACATTTTACAATGTTTACAAAGTTTAGCTGTCAGCATTTTAACCATGTTTATTCCAGCTGCTAGCTAACGGTAGGCTAACATTACCTGCTGCCAAATGTAGTGTTAACAAGTGTGACATGCGGCGATTTTTTAGTTGCCTCGGAGAGCAGCGCAGGTATTTAAGTGGCACCGAAATCTGCATTGCTATTCGGTCCAGTAGATAACGATCATTAAGGCACCGGTGTCGTATTAGCACCGGGTCTTGGTACCCAACCCTAGTAACAGCTGAATATTCTATTTCATGATGAAAAAGTAGAGACGATTGTAGACAAAAATGAAGAGAGATTTTATCTTAGTTTTTATTTTATGCAAAACATTTCAGTCTCGTCTTTTTTCGTCAACAATAATACATTTTAATTTAGTCTTAGTCAGTGTTTTTGGACATTGGTGCAGTCGTCATAATCTCGTCTTAGTCATGGAAAAAAAGGTTGTTGACAAACTCGTCTCGTCTCGTCTGACGAAATAAACACTAGTATGATATTGTACAAAAATGTATACACAACAATTCGTATAATATGCTACGAAATTAGGCGACCGCCAGCTTTTCTCTGGCAGTTGCCAGTTGTTGCTAAATGGAGAAAAGTAACTGTCAGCCTGTACCGGTCACTGTTTTTATCTGAATTACCTTCAATATTACTATTGATAGGATATGTAGGGTAAGGTCAGAATGTAGCTTTTGTTTTTAATTAATTGTCAAACAATTTTTTTACACATACACAAACATACACATTTAAAATGTATCTTCTTTTATTCCCACTTCTTTTCACTTCTAATTAACATGCTGTTTTCTAAACATGACTATATGACAGCTTTTTATTTTCAAAAAGGATAAAAACAAATGTTTTCTGAGATGTCACTCAGAAACAGTCCTCCACTAGTTAAGAATTAAGCCCACACACAGCACTTGCAACTGTCATCAAAGACAGTCCCGACTCCACACTGCCTCAGATAGGTTCGGCCGCCTGCACACACGTAGAAGCTGCTGTTGTCAGCAGGGTTGGGGTACGTGCCGTCGGGCTTGTCTTTGCAGAAGCCATGTCCTGGAATAGGGATGGTGGTCTTGGTGGATGGAGCATTGGTGGTACCACTGGGTTTGGGGGTTGTTCTTGTGGCTGGTGCTGTGGTAGTAACAGCAGGTTTCTTGGTTGTGCTAGTCGGTGATGCTGTGGTAGTAAAAGCAGGGTTCTTGGTTGTAGTTGATGGAAGGGGGGGCATATCTGTGAGAAAAAGTAAGACTAAATTATACAAAAAGGTCCATTTTGTAAAAATATGGCTTGTATAAACTAAATGGTACCATTTTGTTTTCCAAAAACATTACAAGAACTTAACTGTCGCGGGATAACTTAACTTTTCTTGTCTTATCTCAAACATATTGGCTCATAAAAAAAGAGACGGAAGACTTACCAACATCAATGAGTTTGCGCAGATGGGACAGCAGAGGATGGCTTCCCTGTCCACAGAACTCTCCTTTAAAGTCATCCAGATCCAAGGCCCACACAAAGGCACCGCCATACTTCATGTCCCTCATGTACTGGACCTGTGGATTGAACAAGACGAGTCAACCACAAAGTAAGGAATAATCTATCTCTTGAATTCCACCCTGCAGACCAACCCTAAATCTGTAACCTCTGTGTATTGATGTGCTACATACCTTAATCTCATAACTCTCCCTGGTGTCGAATCCCACCCACTCGTTGTTCTTGACAGCATAGGGAACTTTCTGTTCGTCAATCCACTGAATGGTGGTGCCCTTCAGGAAGGTGCAGACCTGAAATACCACATTAAATGTCAATAGATTGTTACATGGTCTATCCATTCTACTTGTGTTAGTATGCATTTCATTTTATTCAGACTTTACCTCATAGTAGGACCAGAATCCAGCTTCACGTGTGAATGGTCCGGCTGATGCAGCACCATTAGCTGGGGCTCCAACGCCAGTGTTTGATGATGTCAGACGGAAGGTACGACCATAAGCAGCAAATCCCATCATCAGCTTCTCCACTGGGGTGCCTTGGTCTCTCCAGTATTTCATGGCATAGTCCTGAAATAGAAATGGAATAGAAGGGATGGTTGACGCAGACACAAGGCCTGGATTTCTTTATGGACACAGTAGCAACTGACAGTGCTTGTCAGGAATAAAAAGGATCTTCTACAGTAAGTATTTGTTATTGTACTTCCATAAAGTTAGGGGGCATGTGAGAGATGACGCAGCATGTATTATCTGTTTCTCACAACCCTAGATCCTGTCTCCTCAAGTGTAGTTAAAGATCATCTCCTTACATCAATCCCAGGAATTGTACTGTACTCATAGTTTCAATCTTTCAATTTTCTCTGGTGTAGTTTGGAAAATGGCTCATGTTATACCCCTACATAAGGGAGGTGAAAAGAACAATCTTAACAACTTTAGACAAATATCCAATCTGCCTTGCTTGTCAAAGATCCTATAATCTCTGATAAATGATCAATTGAAGGTGGTACTGTCTAGAGCTTCCATTTTGAGTCCATTTTGAGTCAGTTTTAGAGCAGGGCACAGTACTATAACTGCTGTTTGCCTGCTCTTGCAGAGGCTACATAATATTGTATTTGATATGAATGCATGTAAATGGCTCAGGAACTACCTATCAAAGAGACAACAGTCTGTACGCGAATGAAACAGTGCTGTATTATGAACTTCTCACAATCCTTAAAATCAATTCACTTGTACCTTTTGGAGATTCTCCAAACTTCTACTTGTAATTGCTTTACATATTTGTATTTTCTTTTACATCCTAATTATCCCAATTTATTTATAAAATATATTTTTCAGTTCATAATGTTTTGTAGATAACTATTCTTTTATGATGGTTTTTCTTCTTCTGTGTTTTCTCTTCTTGTTTTTTTATCTTTGTAATTGACTTGATGTCATGTAAATGAGGGCCACCCCTTAATGATCTCTTGAGTGTAAATAAAGGTTAAATGAGAACAGCAGAGGCCTAGATATAGTGTCAAGCCTAAAAAATGCTGGACCCTAATTTTCCCAAATTGTGCCCGGTAAATTACCAGATTTTTCAAACTCTACAAGTCTTTTGTAACGACTCCAAGCCCAAGCAAAGAATTTCAGAATGTTCGGGGCACCAAAGAGCACCACTACATCTCTTACAGTGTTGAAGTAGATGAGGTCACCACTGTCATGTGAGCTGCGGTACAGTGGGCTGTTGTGTCCAGTCGATCTCTCCCAAGCTCCATGGAAGTCATAGGTCATCACATTGATAAAGTCCAGATGCCTGAAATGCATATGAAATACTGATTAACATGAACTACTGAGCCCTTATTTATCAAAAACAATGATTGATTTAAAATAACAGTATTCCAAAACAATCTGCAGTACTTGGCAATCTCAGAAATCTCATATCCAGCATCGATGGTTCCTTTCCCAGCAGATACTGCTGCAGTCAGCATGAGCTGAGGATTGCCAGTGGCCTTGGCCTCAGCTGCATAGGCTTCAACAAGTTCCTGCAAATACAGACAATAAGAGACTTTAAAAATATAGTGTCATCAATGCAATACATTTGTTCCCAATGGCTCAAGAGTTCATGACCTACCTTGCAGAGCAGACTGAACCGCTGTTTGTCCACTGGGGGACTTCCACGAGATCCAGGGTACTCCCAGTCCAGATCCAGACCATCAAATCCATGAGTCCTCAGGAATTTGATAGAAGACTGGATGAACTTCTGACGGTTGGCAGGAGTGGACACCATGATGGAGAACCTGAGGTAATTTGTTAAAAGTAAATAGCAACATTATCCTAAAATGATAGTAAAAATCAAAACTATTGATCATGAGGTTGACATATCTGATGCTACTATTTTTTGTCTAAATTCATGCCATATCTTCCGTGTCTGATGTAAATTAAGCTTTCATTCCATGTTCAACGTTTGAGATGGTTTTGATCGACAACTTTGATAAACAAAGCAGAAACACTCACTGGGTTGAGCCAAAGTTCCATCCACCAACAGCCAGTAAGGTCTTCAGACTGGGGTTCCTTTAAAAAATATATGTAGTATAATATGATATGAAATATGATTTGTTTAATGCAGAATATTTGAGTTGACAAAGGCCTGCTAAACTGTGATTTTCAAAATTCATGTTTGAATTTTGGTCATCCACACACAGATTAAAGCGCAAGCTGAGGTAATATTTCACATCGTGGAAAGACAGTTCTTACTTGCTCTTCAGGCCATTAAAGGTCATGTACAGGGTCTCGTCATTCCATTCATATGTAACCAACTCGTTTTTGTTGTTAATGATGGAGAAAGCATAAATCAGATGGGTGCACAGGAAGGGATCCACATTCTGGGGCGTGTATTTCCCAGTCCCAGGTCTGTACTGGGACCAGTTGGTGAAATAGCATGCCATCTTGGAGGCAGTTGCTGGAGATCAGTGAAAGCAAATCTTTGGTCAGCATTGCACATAACCATGTAATTTTCAGACACTTTAAGACATATTGCTCAGTCAGTGCCAATATAAAGTGTAGTTGTATGACCATGTCATTGTTAAGAGAAAGAGTAACTTACCCAGCTGGCACATCACCAGGCACAAGCCTAAAGAGAGGTACACACAAAAGAATGATTGCATACATACATAATATAAGGCATTGTGGTGATAAAAGCATTGAGGCCTGATAGCTGTTTACCTGCCAGAAGAGTGAACTTGGTCATCTTGATTTGAAAGCTCACCACTTTAACTTCTTTTTTCTAGAATAAGTAAACAGATTTGTCGAGGACAAAACAAAGACAAACAAAATGAATATGATTGCATATTCTGGAATTATTAAGATGATTCTTATGTACAACTTGACTTTAACTAGTATGAACTCAAATCATGTCAACCATCATAGTTTCTCTTGAATCTTTAGAACTTTTTGTGCATTTTTTTTGAATAAACAAATATCAATCGAAGTTAGTTACCCTTTGATTGACCAAGTATAAGCTTACCTTGGGATCTTCAGAAGGAACCAAAGTGTATGAGTGTTGGATCTTCTTTTATAGCTTACACCACTGTGGAGTATATCAGTCCTCCTCACATACCATGATAGGGAGTTGAGCAATATGTCTACTGTAGGTACAAAAAGGGATAAGATAAGTAACATCAGACTTCAACTGACATATGGTGATAAGCTTTAGTATATGGCATGGAGACAGTGTACAAAAGCAACATTTCTGTACAAAACATGACTCAGTTTAGGTCATGACATGAACGCTTGCGTTCTTTTATTACTGTCAGCAGGTGCAATTGTTTGTTACCAGGGGAACACAGCTCAACTATGCCCTTGAGCTGTCTAAGGACATTGTCGCCTCACATTGACTTGTTTCAAATGATCAAGGAGTAAGTCATGTTGAACATGTCTGCTTTTCAATGCTGGTCATGAAGAGTGAATGAGTTGTTTATTAGCAAAGACTGCAACTGGAGATATGAGGGGCCGTTGGGGACATTATTCAGAATTACCATCCATTTCCATGTATTTTTCCTCTCATACACATATGAAACTGAATTTATTGACATACTATACTGAAAACCTTATACACCTACAAGTGAAATGCTTTTACATACACAACTGAAACACTCCCACAAACAACTGAACGTTTTAGGCTCACATACACAACTGAAAAGTTCTTACAAATAGGCCTTCTTATGAAATGCTTTTTGGTATGAAAGCATTTTAGTATGTTGTATGAGAGGATTTCAGTATGCTGTGTGAGGATTTCAGTTGAAATAGAGTTTGTTTAAAAAAAGTGTGCATTCATTTGGCAGTCACTGCACAGGCTCTTAAAGCAACACTATGTAACTTTTCCCTCTTTGGTCCCCCCTACAGGTTGTCTCATTGGAACTACAGGTCACGGGGCTCGCTGCTCGGTCCCCCCTTCAGGTTATCTCATTGGAACTACAGCCGCGTGAGCTGTAGTTCCAATGAAACAACCTATAGGGGGACCGAAGAGGGAAAAGTTACATAGTGTTGTTTTAAGGTTGAGGTTAAGGTTGTTTCAGAGGCCATTGAAGTTTACCCCACAAAAAACATTTCACTTGTATGTGTAAGAGCTTTTCAGTTGTGTATGTAAAAGCCTTCCACTGTGAGGTTTTCAGTACAGTATGTAAATGAGTTTGGTTTCATGTGTATGTGAGATATGCATGGTCATTCTGAATAACATCTTCAACAGAGGTGGTTGTGGCTTGGAGGTAAAGTGGTTGCCTCTCACCCATGAGATTGGTGGTATGATCCCAGGCAAACATATATTATGCATCATGACATGTTACAGTCCATACATACTGTTGAAGAGGCATACGTGTAAGAAATAATCAACAAAAAGGAAACAATTTTAAAAGCTGTAGAGCCATTAATGTAATGTTTAGCCACTAAGAGGTGGCAATGAAAAACAGCTGCTCCTGGAAACAACAGTGAGAGGGAAATAAAAACAGTAAAGCATTTTCCTACATTATGCTAATTGTAAACCACATGTAATTCCATATTATGACAAAATATACTATACATTGACACTATCATATGTAATTATTAATTATGAAGAATTAACTTAATGTTCAGAGACTTTTCTTTTTAAAATTTGTGGATTTCAGCTGTCTATGCATAATGCTGTCTGGGAGAAGTCATAATGTTACTGAAACTCACAGTAAGTGAAGTTATACCACTGCTAAACCTTCACGTAGCAGAATAACTAGTTTATCTGTATTTCGTGACGTTGCAATGTTTAGTCGATGTTTAGTGAATCTATTGTGCCGCGGCAAATGCTGGTAAAGACTCATTTGTGATATTAGGAAATGCTGGAAACTAGCCTCGCTGCCTACTACCTTGCTCTGTATTTTATTATTGCTGTGAATTGTGAACATTTAATCCAGGGAGAATGCAGATCCCATTTACAGTCATTAAATGATTTTATTAATACTGTGACAACTCACAGATATTCATGTATTTGTATTTTTTGTGTATTATATGTGTTAGAAATTACCTTCTCATTAGATATAACATTGGGAAATAAGGACGGATCACACTTTAGTTGATGGTACAGTTCTTTTTTTATTTGTCCCTAATTACCCATTAATAAGAATGCAACTCGGAAATAAAGATGCAATGTCCTGGTAGCTTACACTGCTGACCACAGATACAGTATGTGGTCGGATAGTAACAAGGCATTACATGTTCAGATGTCTTAACTGGTATGGGAGTAGAGCGCACAAGGCAACAGGAGCAGGAGTCGGCCGGACCACCGACAAAACATTGGGGAGAGGAGTCGGTCGGACCACCGACAAAACATGGGGAGCAGGAGGTGGCCGGACCGCCAACAAAACACTGGGGCCAGGAGTTGGCCGGACCGCCACCAAAACAGGAGTCTCTGGGAAGCCGGGCACCGGCAAAGTCTCTGGGACACCGGGAAAAGGCACAGTCTCTTGGGCGCCAGGGAAAGTCACAGTCTCTGGGGCGCCCGGAAAAGGCACAGTCTCTGGGGCGCCGGGAAAAGGCACAGTCTCTGGGGCGCCGGAGAATGAACACTCTGGGAGGTCTTTCGACGAAGACTCTGGGAGGTCGGTCGACGAAGACTCTGGGAGGTCGGTCGACGTAGACTCTGGGAGGTCAGTCGACGTAGACTCTGGGAGGTTGGCCGATGAAGACTCTGGGAGAGCTGTCATCAAAGACTCTGGGATAGCTGTCATCGAAGACTCTGGGAGGTTGGCCGATGAAGACTCTGGGAGAGCTGTCATCAAAGACTCTGGGATAGCTGGCATCGAAGACTCTGGGTGGCTGGACGTCAGCTGAGACTCTGGACGGCTGGCGTCAGCTGAGACTGTGGATTGCTGGACGTCAGCTGAGATTCTGGAACACTGGAAAGCTCTGGAACACTAGACAGCACTGGACAGCTCTGGAGTTATGGAAAGCTGCACGTCAGCTGGGGTTCTAAACTGCTGCACGTCAGCTGGGGTTGTAGACCGCTGCACGTCAGCTGGGGCTCGGGACCGCTGCACGTCAGCTGGGGTTCGGGACCGCTGCACGTCAGCTGGGGTTCGGGAAAGCTGCACGTTAGCTGGGACTCTGGAAAGCTGCACGTCAGATGGGACTCTGGAAAGCTGCACGTCAGCTGGGACTCTGGGCTGAAGAGAGGTTGAAGGAATGGCGTCGGAACCCATATCGACCAAGTCCTCTCTTGTGGCTTCCACGGTTCCCAGGGAAAATAGCCAGGCGAGTACCCTCAAAGGACTGCTGGTGGATGGAAGGGTTTACTGACCGGATAGCAGTAGGGCATGCAGACAAAAGCTCTGGAGAAGCAGGCAAGGAGGCAGGCTGGGTAAGGAACACAGCACCTGTAGCCAGGATGCTAGCAGGCCGAGAAACAGGCAGGTTGGTGGGTGCTAGCTTGCATTGAGTTAGGCCAGGGATCCGATGAGGAGCTGGTAGCTGACTGTGAAAGGCAGTTGTGGAGCTAACAGGCTTGGATGAACACATCCATTATCAGGTGGAGGAGCTGGAGCGAAAATTAAGCTGATAACCAAGTATGGAACAGAGTCCTTTAACTAAGGTTTTTCTGAAACCTTCTCCCGAGCTACTGCCAAAATTGCCTCCTTCTGGCAATCTCCGTTAGCCCTCCTCCACGTCCTTAAGATCACACACCAGATCACACAGTTCATTGGATATCTCTGCTGGGTCGATGTTGAGGTCAGATTATTCTGTCACGAGAAAACAAGGCTAGGACCGAAAAATGCAGAGTAGAGGATTTATTTAACAAAACTATAACAAAAAGTGTCCAGATGTAGGCAGGCAAAACTAACAACAAAAGTAATCCAGGCAGGAAACAAAACAACAGGGAACCAGAGACGAATAAATCCAAAGACAAGACAGCACAGAACACGACTGAAAAAACTAACACAGAAAGAATAATCTGACAACAAACAAAGAAAAACACAGAGACTAAATACACAGGATAACAAGGTAACAAGGGACAGGTGACACAAGGCTGGGGAATAGGTGAAAGACATCAGGGTGGAGCAGACAATCACAATGGCGGGAAAATATACAACCGGAAGTAAAACAAGACAACACATAAGAGAACAGAGAGACTACAAAATAAAACAGGAAATGGAAAACCAACAGAAAACATGAAACCAACTAAACACAGAAACTTGACACTGGACGAGACGTGACAGTTTTGGTCTAATTTGACACAAAGTAATGTCTCATCTATGTACTTTGTTTTTACACAAAGTTCGGCTTATTACGTCTTTTTTAATATATTGTAAAATGAAGTGTGACCATTTGGTCCATGGTTCATAGTGCAGCTTTAAAGGTAATGTGCTTACTGGCGCTCTTTCTTCTTCTTCTAGAGTGAGATGAGCAGATTGATATCAACCTCATGCTTGTGCATTAACAAAGACATTTGTTATTGGAGTCAGGACGTGTTTAGCCTGGCTTTGGCTAGGCATCAGCTAGCCAAAAATATTAACAACTGTAATTTTGGCTGGAGTAACATGTTGGTGCAGTTTCCAGTATTTCTGTGTAGCCTCTCTGGCTATAGCAAAGGTATCTGTACATACATGTCTGTTCAGGTACTGATTACCAAACCAGATGCAACATATTCATTAGTGAGCTTTTTTCGGTAACTTATTGTATTTTCTTCACATTCTGTAGGACCATAGACTGTAAAAATAGTGGAGGTAGCATCTGTGACATCACCCATTGGTTTGTGAACTGCCGATTTGAAGCCTCAAGTTTGGCGAAACGGGCGTCGCCATCTTGGGTTTTTTGCAAAACGATGTGACGATTTTTGACGAGAGGCTGGAGCTGGGGAGAATGATGCGGCCAAGCCAGTGTTGTTTATGGCAATGTGCTAAGCCCATTTTCAACCCATCTGAGGCGAGTCATCCAGTGGATCCAGTGAAAATCTGCAAACTTTCCCTTAAGTTGCCAGCTAACTCTAGAAGTAGCTAGCTAGTCTGGTCACCAAATGTTCCCGTTAACTTTGATGAAGTGAAAACACACAGTGAGAGGGTCAAAGTTTAAGATGGAAACATGGATAATATCCAAAAACAAGTTCAGGTGTATTTTAATGTACACAGGGTCATGTTTAGCATTGCTACATTGCTAAGCCTCTGTCCTGATAGAGGGTCGGTGTGTAGCCATGCCATTAAAGCATCCTCTGCTTTATCTTCAATTATTTCACAATAATTTACAAAATGAACATCATAAACTCATTATGAAAATGTTCCCTAGGTATTAAATCAAGTGAGAAGTAGCGGCATTTTCCCACAGACTTCTAAAGTCTTCTTTTTGCAACCAGTAGAGTCGCCCCCTGCTGGAAATTAGATATAATGCAGGTTTAAGTAAGGTTTAAGACTTAAACCTGGAAGTTTAAGACCTGGAAGCTTCATCCATTATTTTTACAGTCTATGTGTAAAATGGAGCTAGGCCAGCTTTTAACCCCTGCTTCCTTAATTATTAAGCTAAGCTAGCCTAACCACCTTTTGTCTCTAACTTTGTGCTTTACTCACAGATATGAGATATAGATTGATCCGTTTATCCCTTCCTAAAAAAAAAAAAGTGAATAAGCACATTTCCCAAAATGTGTGCTATTACTTTGATGCAGCTTTCCGCTGGCTCCTCCTCTCCTTCTCCCTAGGACATTAATGGACACTGAACTGTCCAAGGACATGTAGATCATTTGAACAATCACTGGCTGTCCTTGCATGTAAATGCATGGCACATACAAATTATTGTGCAAAGTCTTGAACTGTAACATTTAGATTATTTAATCTCTCTTTCGTAGCCAAAAGCTGAGGAACATTAAATATGACCATTAAGAAGCCTTGTTATTAGTTAATATTGCACATTGGCTAACACGTTGGAGCACAAATAAATGATTAATGTTTCTATTGATAACATAGTTAAACTTTAACTTACATATGCATATGTTGGGTGTGACTCTATAGTCTATTTGACATGGTTTTGTATTTTCCAAAACGGTTTCATAATTAACAGCCAACAAAGTCCCTTAGTCAGTTAATTTAAGAGAGAAGACAAGATCTTAAATCAGAGCTCTTATCACTGACTGCTGCAAACAAACTGCTCCCTGTTCATGCTTTTGAAAGTTGATGATGAAATCTGAGTACTGTATGAATAAAGATGATTATTATCAACATTGTTGTTGTTGTTGTTAAATGCACATAGTTAGCATCAACATATACTTTCTCCTCTTGAACCGGCAATTTCCCCTTAAATCTTCTCTCTATTTTTCCACATTAATGATGGTGTCACACATAAGTAAAGACCTCTGGGCCTCCACTCTGTGTGGACGAACACAACCACACAATTTGTACAATCAGAATCAGGTTTATTGCCAATTAGGTTTTCACTTACAAGGAATTTGCCCTGAGGCCTGTACTATCAATACTCGATTGAAAACGGCGTCACCGTTCTTAGAAGACGAAGAGCTCGGTGCGCAGAGAGAGAGAGAGGGAGAGAGGGAGAAAGGGGTGCGCACATAAAAGTTAAAACATTTAGAGACCGACAACACCGTTAGCATTCCCTGATGTGTATATTTATGAAATATATAGATTGTAATCGGAGGGAATTACATATCGGCTATTTCAATTTTGTTTTTAAATATTTTATTCGCTCTCACGATGGCTTCCCACTGCCAGGGTTGCAACTGAAATACTAGGCTAAAGCAACGGCAGTTTATGGAAAGTGCACAAGTGTAATTATGGTCAGATCTTGGGCCTGACTGATGGGGAAGTGATATTAATAAGCGTTGTGATTTACGCATCTACAGCGTCGGCTATTTTTTTGCCAGCTTTCCTTCCTGTTTTAGGAAGCAGCGACTGTATTGAGTATTATATTATATATATATATATATATATATATTATATAGTATTATATATTGTATTGTAGCGAGTATTGCGTTTTGCCTGCAAAATCGTGTCTGTGTTATTCATATTTATGTAGAATTATAATTTCCTCTTCTTATGTAAAATATGCGGCTCTGGTAGATGTTTGCGATTGGTCGTGCTGTGCAAACACCGCCTCTTTTATGTGAACGCGCGCGCCGCTGGATTGGGAAACCCTGGGTTGACTGAACTAGTTGATAACCAGCGTCGTGATACAGTTTATGCGGGACCGCGGGTGTTAGGTTAGGTGAAGCCGGGTAACTGAAAGAAATCCAGGACATGTTGATCTCGCTTCGTAGTACAGGCCTCTGGTGTTTGGTGCACACAATAAACATATTACAGTAAGAGGAATTAAAATAAAGGCAGTAAAGTTAATTACTGTAACAGTCACGAGGATAAACATAGAATAGAAAAATTATGATGGCGAGAAATATACACTACAGTAACAGAATCTTGATTCATATTTTATCGTGCCACCTAGTTTGACAGTTTAGTCTGAGTTTTGTGAGCCTGGTGCGTTGTGCTGAACGAAGAATGCCAGTTCTGTCCAGTAACTACGTTCAAGCATGATGCTCCTCTGTCAGTCATTGTTGTGAACCTGCCCCATGTGAGATATACAGTTGTGATTTGCCCGTCCAGGTTCTGGACATCTGGACATCTGTATAAACGGGAGGGTCCCAGGTGTATCTGCCAGAGCAAATGAAACATGAGCTGGCAGATTCAGCTGGTTTTCAGGCTAAGCATTTCTTTCAAAATCTTTGGTTCGCCAAGCAACCTTTTTTTTCACATAAGTAGAATGAGGGTTGTTCTCTGTTATCTTCCAACTTTATTGTAGACATTATGAAGGCAACTTTAGTTTTGTAATTTAATGTAATTCATTTTTCATTTCAGTTTCAGTTGAATCTGTTGAAACTTTTGAGGCTGAATTTGTCTAAAAATCATTGAGCTACAGAGATGGAATTACTTGGTGGACATCTCTCAGTTGTGTTGGCCATAGCTATCCTGCAGTCCCATCCTAAATGACTGATGCATTATGATAATAATTTTAATATGTATCAAATAGAGCGCTGTTTTATAGATTTGTGTTTTTGTTCAACACATTAAGATGGCTGCTGCTAAAATATCACCAACAAATGTGCTCTCCCAAATTCGGTAACCCCTGTGATGCATGTGTTACCGCAGTTCTATGCCAAAAAGTCCTCCAAACCATATGACGATATAGGTTGTTTATTCCTACTCTCTAATAGGAGTGTTTCATGCGGTGGCAGGAATAATAGCCACAGGAGTGTTTTCTAAATGTATCAGTCACAGTTTGAAACCAAGTCTTAAGGTTGTGAAACATTCGCAGTTTGGTCTCAAAAACTACCTACATTTAGTGGTTAGGGTTCAAATCAGTACATTTGATACCTTACTTAACTTCTGGTTACGCAAGTGACGCAGAAGCTGTCACAGTTTGATTTGTTTTGTAAAGTTATAAAAAAAAAATCCCTGTTAACTGTTATTTTCAAACAGGACCTGAACCCCAGCAAAGCCGGTCTACGGAAAGCCGTTCCACTCCCTGTTGAGCCCCATTGTACCGAATTTGGTTGCAGTTCCACCAGAGTTCCACTGGGGGTGATCGCGGTCCAGTGCTAAATGAATGGGACTCTATGGAGCTGGATGGCTAAATTTGTCTCTTTCGCCTGATTGTTGTTGACAAATCTCAGATTTGATTGTAGTTTTTGCAAGTTCAACATGGATTATAGGTCGAAAGTTGAATGAACGAGTACTTATGTCCTTTAGATTTGTTACAGGTTGAGTCGTTGTTGCCCATAACACGCTAGCATTCTGCTAATGAATGCTGATTGGTCAGTAAAGGACTGATTACGATCGGAGATCCCGCTTGACGGCATCCAAAGCAGAACCAGAATGTCAGAGTGAATATTTCGGCGTGGTCTTTAAAACATTAGCAAACCTTTTTCTAGCATGTGCATTAACAAGGAGAGCCTTACCTGTTAGCTGTGTTGTCGATGCCTCGAGAGAAAAAAGGAAGCGACTCAGAGCTTGCCGTAAAGCAGTATCTCTGGACGTATATGTGTGTGATGTCATTGACATTTTGAAAGGCTTTTTAGAACAAAAAAGCACCCAGCAGTGTGTATTTTCTTAGCTTCCCCTTTCAAATGCAACATTCAAATTACTAGACAAAAAATGATATCCTGAGAAAAGTGGATTTTGAGGGGTATAGCTCCATAGAGTCCCATTCATTCTGCACTGGCCTGTGAGCGCCCCCTATATGGAACTCTGGTGGAACTGCAAACAGTTCAGAAGCCGGAAGTAAGGAGAGAGTGCAACTTCTTCCCTTATTAGAAATTCCTTGACTCCAGTCTCCTGGGTGAATGTCCTGTTTGTTTGCTCTTATGCTTCCTGTCTAGCCTGTCATAATTACTACAGCCACTAGAGGGTGGAACCGCCTAACAATAAAATGTAAATATGGGTTGTAATAGCTGATTGTACAAAAGTTGTTTTTTGGGAGAGGATAAGTCTTACCAAATAGGAGTAACTAATGCAGTGAAATGCAGCTAAGTGTGCTAGCTGGTCCATATAAATGAACTATACTTTATTTTGACTTAAAGCTTTTAACTACTGGCTAACCTTTGCTAATATTAAGGGGTGGAGTATGACCTATAACGACAGTCTGGAGTTTTGGAGGTTTCGAGGTAACTATTGGGAACCTATTCTGATATTAAGTAACCATCCTTGGGAGCCAAACACAGGTCATAAACAAGTGTCCACCATCAACATTTGCTGGAGACTGGAGCTGTTGTTGACAGACGCTATAAAGATGTGTTGTGTAGCCTTTGGTTTTGGCATATGGTCTGTTGTACTTTGATATTATTTGAAAAATAATGAGTATGGAAATTATGACATGACCTATAGGTTGTTGTATATTTTAATTAGAATATGTTGGAATGATCAGTAAAGTTTTTCAATGACAGTAGTGTGTGTTCTTCACTGTTCATGACATTAACACTGTGACAGGGGATCAAATTCATCATCTTCTACACCTGCCTCATCTGTGAGATGGACACTTTTCAGTTCAGTTTTTTTTTTTTTATACATAATCACAGTTTCTTTGTTTAAGGGCAATTAATTGCTAACATTAGGTAAAGTCTTAAGGCTTGTGACTGGTAATTGTTGATTTTGTTTAGATATGCCAAATTGTAATTATACGAGTATTGGTCGGACTATTTTTTTTAATTACTATTGAATTGTTAGTTGTCGGCACTTGACCCTATACACATTTATCAAAGTGTTTTTTTTCAGTTAAAAAAAAAAAAAGAAATAAAAAAGAAGTTTTTACATGAGTGACAATTTTTAAGAGGGTTTGGTCTGAGATTGATTCAAATGGGTGAAAGATGAATGTCAGGTTGGGGCACTGTTTCTTAAACTGTACCAACCTCTGAATCTGAGACATGAGAAATGCAGCCATTTGTTTTCCTCTTAGTGCCATTATAACAAGGCAACTTCTGTAGGTCCCAACATGTTTAAAACAAAAATCTGCATACGTCACAGGTCATGAACTCACACCTTTCAGAAAGCTTGTAACTTACAAAGTTGTGACAACCACATCAGTGAACATGTAAGAAGACTCTTCTCGCGGAAAAAGGCACCATGAGTATTGATGCTGGCTTTTGCTTTCTTGAAACGATTCCCTGCTGATACGTGCAAAGGGGTCCCACATATGAATGGCTCAACACAGCCCTTCACAATGATAGATTTCATTTGGTTTTCATCCCAGCACACTCACTTTATTCATAGCTGACCCATTGTTAGAAAGTCTATGGAGAGACAAATAGAATATAATACAGTTGAGTATATAATTTTGAAGTGGACAAAGATAATGGATTTGTAACCTTTACTTGAAACTGGAGTAATTGAATTAAAAATTAATGTTAGGAAGCTGAGTATAACATTTAATCATGCAATTACAATGTCAAAATATTTATGAAATAAAGACAATGTTGACTGTTCTTGTAAAACACGAATGATAGTTCTAAAGTAAATCAGGCATATCATTCATCAGGTCATGTAATGAAGGCTTTTATTTTGTTGAAGAAAGCAGTAAGCTGGCTGCAAAGAGCAATTTTCTCATTTGTTTACATTTGGTTCCTGTTGTAAGCCAGCACACAGTCCAGTCTGTGGCTCAGGGCCAGTCGCAGCACTTGCAAGAGTCCCAGTAGATGAGGCCGGGCTGGCAGCGGTGCAGGTATGCGTTTCCCTGGAAGCACTGGAAGTAGGTGGTCTTATCGGCCACGTTCTCATACAGGCCATCAGGGCGGCCACGGCAGAAATCTGCGATGGGGTCCCTGGTGGTGGAGGGTCCTGGGGTGGTGGTGGGCTTTGGGGGGAAGCCTGCAGAATCAGACATGCAGAAGTAAAGGTTATAAATGGAATACAAATGGCAACAAAACTGAAACAAACTTATTTTTTAATGTAACTTTCCAAATACAGGACAACATTTTTAATTGTTTTCAGCTTTCTGGGATTGCTATTTATCGATCAATTGATCGAATAAAAAAGTAAAAGCCATCACAGTGAGTGGAGAAGGCTTTGTAAGATAGCTCAGCTACAGTATTTACCCATTGACATCCTGAGGTGGTTGACAAGAGGATAAGCTCCAGATGAGCAGAAGGATCCACCAAAGTCATCCATGTCCAGAGTCCACACATGAGCCCCTCCCAGGTTGTTGGCAGTCATCCACTGGACCTACAAGACGACCACATCAGTAAAAGAGATGATTAAACAGCAGCAGCTACAGGCCTATCACTGGAGAAATACTGAGGCATTGTTATTAATTCTCCACAAACACTTGAGATCATAATGTAAGGAACTTTACAAGAACATTTGATCACAGAGTGCATAAGTGGGAATTTACCTAATGCCATTATTATAACTGCAGGTAGTAATGGAACTCCTTTTTACCTTGGAAGAATAGCTGCGCATGTCATCATAGCCCACCCAGGCACTTCCATAGGTGGCATATGGAACCTGCTGTTCAGGGATCCATTCAGCAGTTGCACTGGTGAAGTCACAGATCTAGTAGACATACAGAGTTAGATCACACACAAACAAGGCCTGGAGATAGTCTAGAGTTAGGTTTACAATTTTACTAATGACTATACATAAAGGAAAAATCCACCCTTATTTTTACCATTATAATTTTAGAGCTGTTTAGTTGTCCAGGTGTATTTTCTTCTTGACCAAATTTAAAAGGCCGTAAGTCGTGTTGATGTTGGATCACGTTGTTACAGTAGAGTTAAACTTTAGATATGTTTAGGTAACTACAACACTTGTGTTACCAATTTAGGTTTTTCTCTGATTACAGATATGTGGAAATAAGGCTCAGGTGGACCAGTAGTAGGTGATATTTTACATTTGACTATCAGTGTACACTTATGCAGTGCATTATTGGGGGACATACTGACTTTAAGCATAAAGTCAATGAAACATTTAATTTGTAAAGTACGTACCTCATAGTAGGCCCAGAAGCCGGCAGTGCGAGTATAGGGTCCGGCGTCTGCAGGGCCGTTAGTCGGTGCTCCCAGGCCGGTCGCAGCACTGCTAAGGCGGTATGTTCGTCCGTAGGTGGGGAAACCCAGTAGCAGCTTCTCAGCTGGGGCTTCCAGAGCCAGCCAGTAGGACACAGTAGAGTTCTTAGAAAAAGGACAAAGGAGATAAATACTACAGCATTAAATCAGCTAAATATTTCTTATACTGTCCAGAATAAGAATCAATGATACGTTTGATTGCTGGGGAGAAATCTGGATTTGTTCTCCCATTATAGAAATATACAGAGGAATGATAGGAACAAAGAAATGTGTAAACATATGTACAATCTACTACAATGTATAGCAACTCAAATGGAAAAAATAGACAAAAGAAATAAGTAAAAGTATGCATACTACAATATATAACAGTGTAAGTAATAATAGTGCTGAAAATGAGATCTATTGTGACGTAGAAATGTTCATTATTAATGCCATAGGTAATCTGAGTATTACCCAGGTGAATACTTAGTGCAGTATTAGCACAGAGTAATTAGTCAGCATTGCACAGTTAAAAGATATGTATTATAAATAAATAAGGGTTTATAGCTGCTGACAGGTGTCAAATGAGTCCCAGTCTATGAAGTTTGATGGCCACAAGCAGGAATGACTTGCTAACATTGGATCAGATGTCTCCCGGTAATGTAAAAGGTTTGCCAGCTCTGCAGCTGTCAGCTCATTGTTTAGGTTTATAGGTCAAGCAGCTAAAAAGGCAGATATTTCCCTCAGGAGTTTTATGGAGAACAAACGGGACTAAAAGGAGAGTGCACATTGTGCTCCCTCAAATGGTGAAAAATCTATGACTTTAAATGAATGCTTATGCTTATATTGTGTGTTTTAGATACTTGATCTCTATTTGTATATTCATTAAATCAAGGCTCATTGTCACTCTGCCCCCTAGTGGTAAAAAAAATAATCAGTTAGCACATTAACCCTAAATGTTCTCAAAAGTGAGATACAGCCTCTAAACTGCATTTTGGACACTAATAAATATACAGTCAAACTAACACACAGAAGAATGTCAAAGAGCGTGCGTAGTTTACAGTTGTCCGTCTGTGTGCGCCTTACGATATTGTGTTGAACGTGTGATCCGGAGTCCACAGTGCTGGGGTACAGAGGGCTGTTGTGTCCAGTGGCTGCCTCCCAGTGTCCATGATAGTCATAGGTCATTACATTGATGAAGTCCAGATGACTGGTGATAGTAAAAGAGTTTCTTTTTAGACTGGCAGTAGAACAAGTTTCACCATGTACAAGTGTTTCTAAATCGATATTGAAAAACCAAAGCCATTGAGTCCATTGAAATGAAACTTACGATGCAATCTTTTTGACCTCGTATGCTCTGTCGATGTTGGGACGGAGAGAAGCAACGTTGGCTGACAGCAGCAGCTGAGTCTTCCTGTTGTCCTTGGCATCTTCCTCAAAGGCCTTGGATAGCTCCTGTAGGCAGAGCCAACAAAAACAACTCAGATCCTCCGCTTCGGATTGTTTCTGTCTATCTCCTACTACAGCAACACAGGATGTGATGAAGACGTGATGCACTTGCAGTTGGTCAGGCTTCTGTGTCAGCACTAAAATGTCGCAAAAACTGACTGAAATTTTGTACCGAAGCAACCCCTTCTCACTCCCAACTCGTGAAATACTGATGCTTGGCCAGTGGCTCTCAGCGTTGGATACCGATGCAAAAATCACCCTTTAACGTTTGTATGGAAAGCACCGGGCAGCAAGGGTGCGGGAAGGGGGGTGCTGATGCACCTCATGCTGGCAGGAGCTGGATTTTATATTTTTTAAATAATTACAAATTCGCTGTCTGACATTATTTCTATTTTTGTATATCAAATAATGAGGCAACTGGCAAAAAAGGGTTATGATAGTTTTGAATATACCCTACTAAAACTGATATAGCTGCTATAGAGGTCAAAGTGAAAGGGAGTCAAGTGACGTGACACGCTGAGAAGCGAGCAGGCTGAGGCTAGTTGACTAGAACGTTAGTTGTAGAGAAGAATGTCGCAGAAAAGGATACAAGATTCTTTCTTCCGGCATAGTTATGCGGCTAAAATTAGCAAGATTTCATCTGTAGATGTTACAGTTGTTTCCTCGTCCACCGCCGAGGCAAACTGTTTGCTGAAGAGTCTGAAATAACGTTAGCATGCAACTCAGCTAACGTTAGCAACACCATCATAGCATCTAACGATAACAGAAGGATTTGAAAAGCCCTGTCAGCCAAGCAACTTCAGTTATCCTGGAAGGAGGATTGGGACAGAAACTTTTCAACCGTCTTTTCAGCTGAGATGAGAATGAATGATAAGCCATTTCTTGTGTCATTTGTTGTGTTAGAGTGCCATCTACTGGGCACAATTGGTCATTATCCTGAAATATGGGAATATGTTCAGCTTACTTCCTGTTCACGTGTGGAAAAGAACTACGGTTTACATGCTGGTTCAGGGTCTCCTGAAACTTTGGTTGTTCTGCAAAAAGACTAAGTTGCTTTAAAGATAATTCCGTTCCCTGTGAGGGCAATGCCTGTAAATAGGATTGTTTTCATTGCATACGTTTTGTGTAACAGAAACCGCTGTGACGTGGTTAGGATACATTTGCTGTGGAGAAGGCAAAAATTAGGGTATTCAGGCTAATGATGTCAAGTGCGCTTCTGTGGGGTTTGGGTGCGCGCAGTGGAGTCGGAGTGGCGAGTGCTGTCACATAATTGTGGAACAGTGGAATTTGTGGCTGCCCAGGACTTTTCTAAAACTTCTCAATCACCCATACACTGCGCTAAAATGACGTATTTAGCTGTCAAAATCCGAAACATTTCCTGGGGGGAGAAATCATCCATTTTGTTATTCTGCACCCCTGGTCAAAAATAGGTTCCTGCACGCCTGCCGGGCAGAGCAGCAGCTCAACCGCTGCGCTATAAGATGATGTAGTATTAAGAGCGACAATGGTAGAGAGTAGTTTGAAAGACAGAAAATCTGTGCAAGGAGGTTGGTTGGGGTGGTGGATGGGTCAAACACAGGACTTTCACCCAAGAGACCAGGGTTCTTGTCCTGTTCTTGTCCCTGAAACGTACATTTTAAAACCCCACCCATTATCTTTTCCTAAACCCAACTGTCACTTTCTTGTGCAACATGTCAGTTAAACGTACGTCCCGACTCGGAGCGTCAAAAAGATATGCCAAGAGTCCCAACCAAGCGCATCTAAATATGACAAGAGTCACGACCAAGCGCGTCAAAATATGACGCCAAAGGGCTAGATGCGAGTCCACAGAGCGTCAAATAGTGACGCTAAGGGTCCCAACCCAGAGGGTCAAAAAGTGACGCCAAGCGACCCTCCAAAGGCAGCTGACCAAGCGTCGCTTTTTGACATGATGGGAGTGAGGACATTCATGTTCCCCAGAGGATAAAGCCTCCTGACTTTGCTGATCCTCTATAACTTTTCCTCTCGTGCCACCATGAGGTTTGGTAACACATTCATGTCTTCCTCAGAATCAGTTGTAATCATTTGGTGAGCTCTTCACTCTTCATCTAGCGCCACCATCAGGTTTAAAATTTTGATTTGTCCAGTACTTAGTCAAGTGTGATTTCTGTTTAGAGCTAATTAGGAAATGTTACAATGCTAACATGCTAAACTATGATGGTGAACATGGTACACATACCTGCTTAGTGTCAGCCGGTTAGCATTGTCATTGTGAGCATGCTAACATCCTGACATTAGTATTTAGCTCGAAGCACCACTGTGCATAATACAGCTTCACAGAGCTGCTCGCCTGGTTGTAGCCTTTTAGTCTTGTTAACTTGTTCATTAGTTTGTCCCACAGTATCAAAAAAATACAACTAAATAATGCTGTAGCCTCAGTGAGTTGGAGGTTTTGAGATTTGGTGCCAGTCTTTAAAGCCATTGTGTGGCATACAGCAATGCATATGCTCCCATGAATCCGGCACTAACGCACTGAGATGAATAGTCTGAAAGCTGCATGGAATGCACAATTTCTCAACAGGATTGCCTTATTTGCCATGAACATAATTGTATAAATACTATAATCACATACAGGTCCAACACTAATGCACCACACCTATTGAAAACACTGGGATACACCACCAATTATTTTACTAATTTTTATAATTTAAAGTCCATGCTAACCGTGACCAGCAGAGTGAACCTCTCCTTGTCCTGCGCTGAGCTGCCGTTGTGTCCAGGATATTCCCAGGCCAAATTCAGCCCGTCAAAGTTATGGGTGCGCAGGTAGCTGATGGCTGACCTGATGAAGGCAGCACGACCCTCAGGCCTGGCTACCATGGAGATGAATCTGGTGGGATGTATAGAAGAAAAATCCTGCAATGTCCATTCTGGATTTACAGCATCAGAGGAAGGTGTCTGAGGAAATGTGTGTAATATTTAAACTTACGGGCTTATTCCATTGACTGTGCCCCCGACAGACAGCAGAGTCTTCAGTGCAGGATTACTAATAGCAGAGAGAGACAAACACGATATCAAATGTAACCATCACATCATTAAACACGTCTGGTCAAAGTTATATTGATGACATAACTCTGTACTTCACCACTTAACTTGCTAAAACGGTTATTGGCTGATTTTTTTAAATTTTTTTTTACAGTTAATAGTTATAGGATTTAGTTCAGGGTCTTCTCTGTTGCAAACATTGTGATTCCGACAAACCCTACCTCCACATGGTATTTTACTCCGATTGTAATTTTCTTTCAGAAGTCAATGCTATTGGTCGCCCTTTACGTCAAATATTTAAACAGGGACCAGGCGATTTTGTATGACTGTCGGAGTTAAATAGCTCAATACTATTCAGTTTTCAAATGAGCCTTTTTTCCATTTCCTTAAACAAAAAAAAACAAACAATGGTTTTGGACATACAAGGGTTTCACCCGACAGCCACGATATATTACATACCTGCTTGTTTATTCTGTACATAACATATGTTCACTCATTTGCCTAACTATCAGTTCTGCCCTACTGTTCACATCATAATTACAGTAACAACTGTAAAACCTAGAGCTGAATTTTTTAGTACTGTACATTTTGGGTATTGGTTCACAGTTAATTTGGTACATGTCAGTTACATCCCTTCTTACCATACTACCTATTGGTTTACTGTTTATTCAGTTCATTCATCGTTATACAGTATACATCTACAAGTATTTACCTTTGTTATAACTGATCTGACCAAGAATGCTGCAGTCAGTGTTAAAACTCACTTAAAGATCTGTGTTTTGCAGTTGGAAAGTGTCTCTGCTGGCTGCCTGTCACACTATACAAGGTTAAAAATGACCATGCTGCAGGTTTAAATCTAATATACTTGTTAGCCTGTTAGAGCATTCAGATTATTTGGTGCAGAGCTAAATTATGATCCAGCTCCTGTTGGATACACAGTCAGCATTCAGTGTTTGTCCCTGCTCGTGTGGGCAAAGCTTTGAAATGTGACCATAAATACATTTGAACATAAACTTCAAACAGGTCAGACCTGCGCAACATCAAATCAGCAACACTTTGAGACTGAAGGTTCCAAAGTCAAATACATTTTATGTTGTGCCAAGTTCTTATGCACTTCAGCTTATAAAGTAAAAGAATATTTACTGAGGTGTGTCATGATCATCATGACTTTTACTGTGTTTTATTGGCCCTTTATTCATTATAAGACATAGCTGATATGGTCAGGTTGGTCCATACAATCCTAGATGCAGATGTTTTGCAAATGTCCGTCAACTGCATAGATAAAGTTTACTCTACTTAATAGAAAATGTACTACAAAAATAATGTAATGTTAGGCTTGGCCTCATGATGGTCTAAATGACAGGACTTTGGGCTCCCAGTTCTGAAGATGAGGAAACGATTAAGCAAAAGGGTCACCCCTTTGAGGAGACACTGAATGTTGGTCTTGTTTTAACTTGAAAATGGATATTTAAGACATTAACTCACACATTCTTGAGGTTGTTGAGCTTGCTGAATTGCTCCTCATCGTTCCACTCGATGGGGCTGATCTGGTTGAAGCTGTTGATAGTGGCCAGAGAGTAGATGACGTGTGTGCACAGGAAGGGGTCGATGTTGTCTGCGGTAAATTTGGCACTGCTGGGCCTGTACTGGGCCCAGTTGGTCATGTGGCACACCAGTTTATTGGATGAGGCTGAGGGACGACAGTAGGACAGCAGCAATGAGCCTTTAAGTGCACATGTGTTTGTTCTGAAAATTTGATCTTAGTGTGAAAGAGAGTCAATGCCTGAACTAATGCTTAATGCTTTATTGTAAAAAAAACTAATGCTTACCGATGTGCAAAATGAGCAAAACGCACAGAGCTAAAAGAAAACAGAGAAAACAGGAACAGAGAAAATGTGAGACTTGTAGACATGTGATGTGAAGAACCCAAAACTAAGTTTTCATAAGCTGCCAAAACGAAAAACGGCTTTATGAAGAAAAAGGTGGATAGAGATGTGAGGAATCAGCAGGGAAAATGGGAAGACCCTTAGCTAACGTACTACCCATTACGTGTGCAGCAAGCCTTTTGTCACCAAGTCAAATATCCAAATGTCAATTTTAGGCTACCTATATATCTAAGCATTGACAGTATGCAACTTGTTTATAGTGGTATGTGGATAAATCAGAAATCTATGCATGTTTGCAAGTGGCTTAGCTTGCTAATACTTGGCTAACAGCTAGCTTGTCCTCTGGTAGGCAAAGGGTGCTAAAATAATCCTTTGACATGCCTAAATCTAATGTTTTTAGCTAGCTACAGGCACTTTGTTAGCGTTTTAGCCCTAAATTGCATATTGTGGCACAGATTGTTTTTTCTTCCGGGGGGTGTACACCGCTATGCGCTGTCTCTATGCCTTCACCATCCTACTAAATGCAAGTTCGCAGCCCCGGACCTCACAATCCTTTGTGCTACAGTAGTAAATGCTGTATGAGTATTCCGTTTTAGCACTTCTGTATCATTTGTGTCTTACAATTAAATTAGTCGTACACACAGTACGCACAAAATACCACATGATGCATTGTTAACCGATATCGCTAACCATGGCTAGCTTCGCTAGAGTTCCCCCCCACACCGTGAAATATACTCATCTTGCAGAGCAAAACACCTTGTTTTTTGCTTTGAAAGATACTGAAACAAACAAGAATTGGAGTAAAAACAACGGGCATTTGTCAGTTCCACCACAAACAGGAGAGCCCCATGTCGCTAGGTCGGTCTATCCTTTTTTTCCCACCCCCGGTATCAGAAGCGGTCGGGAAGCAAAAAATGGTATCTCTTTACTAAAAACTACACTAATGATGTTATAGCCATTTAAGCTATTTTATTTCGTTATATATCTGATAAGATTTTTATGCAGGATATTAGATACTTGAGTTATGTCATATTACAGCATTTTATAACAATGGCACGGACACATTTGAAGATTGTGAAATGATAAATATTCATAATGGTTAAAAAAATGAAATGCTACGACTTTTCAGGCGATACACTGTCGCAGACAAATTTCCAGTCTGGGAATGAAATCATGACAGTCTTGCTAGAATTTGGTGTAAGGTGGTCATAAAACTCAGCTCCAGCTGTTTTAAGTCAGTCTTCTCTCCCCCCCATCTTGATGTTCAGACAAAATCAAACATGTTTATTATTATCAAACTTACTAACTTAAGTTTGAAGTCTTGGTTGCAAACTCTTCTAGTCTGAGACTAAACTCAGTGACATAACAGATTGTCTTTAGATGTGAGATGGTGTCAACTTTGGTCTTTTCAAAGTCTTCTAGTGTATGGTAGGCATATGTGGATATATTTTCTTCAAAAATGGCAATAGCCAATTGTGCTAAATGTCCAAACTTGTTAAAATAGTGATGAAATCATTTTCAATTTCATGCTTAATTTAAACTGCTCACTTCACTTATGCCTCGGGTCAGCTAGTCAATGTCTGAGTGAATGATTGACTAATGATATAAGACATTACTGGCATCCTGTGTGTCTGTGTGTGAATAACTGGAATATTGAATTTTAAAAAGTTAAATTTAAATGGAATTTACCTGTGACGAGTCTTGCCATTGTGATCCAGACAATGATCTGCTGCAGTAGTGAATCTGATCATCATAAAACATTCACAACATAATGAAACGCATGAAAAACCAAAGCAGATATCAGGCTGCTGAAACAATTAGTATGTTAACTCGTATTTTTTTCCCCTTTTACATTTCATACAAGTATGAATTACGTGGTTTCAGATTTTTTTCCTCAAAAAGAATAAGCAAATACATCAATTTAGTCAAATGTATTTTGATGGACATTTGGCACTATTCTTTATATGCTAAACAAGTTGAATATTCAAAAATTCTTAAAAATAAAGTATTTAATAATGCAAAGAATTGTAACCCTTTAAAATAGAATATTTTACGTTTGCACATGAAGCACCCTGCAGCTAAATGCTAGCTGTATACGACACAAAGCCAAACATGGTGATCTCATTACCTTTCTTCAAGAGCAACAGAAGCAGATTCCAGCGCTTAGTGGAGTTGGGTGAGATTTATATTTCTCATTAATGACCAATAGCTGGAAGCAAAGTGCAGCTGATAAGGGCTCAGGGTGGGGGGGGGTGGGGAGTATGCCTGACATGCTTAATGACCCCAGTTCCAGGTAAGCTAGGCGAAGCATGTAAGAATTACACTTGCTGGGAAATAAGGTATCAGTTCACATTTTACATCACAGCTACTGTAGTGATAAATGTCAGTGTGCATCTGTAAAACTTAGTAATAGGAAATAATGAAATAAGAAACTGAAAATGACCCCCAGGGGCCCCATTGTCTTATAATTCATCAATGTATCTAGTACAAAAACCGATGTATTCAGCCTAGTTTAGTACACAGACTGGAAGCAGGGGGAAACTGCTAGCACTGCCCAAAAAAACAAATAAAACAAACACATTGCCATAACAATTCACTTCAGCGCAACACATACCAAAACAAACCCATTGAACTGCTGGAAGGCTGTCAAAAACTGACTGACAGGAAATGTTAACACCTTCAGACGTGAGTCTAAAGGTGACATTAGCATGCCATGTCAATAAAATCCTAATTATATTTACACCATTTAAAGGAGAAATGTGTAATATATTTAATTAAATTTTATTTATAATATCAAATCATAACCAGTTATCTCAAGACACTTTAGAGAGAGTAGGTCTAGACCCAACAATTTTTTCCAGGAGCAAGCATTTGGTGCAACAGTGGTGAGGAAAAACTTCCTTTAGGCAGAAACCTTGGACAGACCCAGGGTCTTTGTGGGCAGCATCTGTCGCTACCGGTTTGGACACATAGAAATATAACTTATAAAAATGATAGCTGTTGGAATGATGAACAGTGGCAGTTATAGTAACAAGACAATAGTTGTAGCCGTTCAGAGCGGAGCATAGCGATGCGGGGCATAGCAGAGCATTGCGGAGCGTAGTAGGTCAAAGCAGGGCAACGAGCAAGGCCACAGCAGCTGAAACCATGATTTAGAGGCCACCCCAATCCAAGGAAACCTGTGAGGCGAGAAAACAAAGACTCTGGGAATAAGCTCCCCGGAGATAAGTTAGTAACAAGCATTTTTGGAACATGAATGCACGCAGATAGAACGCGAGGAAATTAGTATGTCAAAGAAGTCTCCCAGCAATCTAGACCAATAGCAGAATAACTATGAGCTTGTCCAAGGAAAACCTGAGCCAGCCGTACAAGGGTTGGTAGATGAATCGGACGACTATGAAGAGAAGAAGAGAAGCAGAGAAGAGGAGGAGTGCTGTGTCTGTATATGCAGCATGCACCCTCCCCGGCCGGTCTAGGCGAACGCTGCAATTCCTCACTCCCTAAATATAAGCTTTATCAAAGAGGAGAGGTTTAAGTTTACTCTTAAATGTGGAGACAGTCTCTGCCTCCCAAACCCAGACTGGGAGCTGGTTCCACAGGAGAGGAGCCTGATAGCTGAAGGCTCCGACTCATTCTACTTTTAGAGACTCTAGGAACCACAAGTAACTATTCTGGGAGTTCAGCGCTCTAGTGGGGTAATAAGGTACTATGAGCTCTTTAAGATATGATGGTGCCTGACCATTAAGAGCTTTGTAGGTCAGAAGGATTTTAAATTCAATCCATGATTTTACAGTAAGCCAGTGCAGAGAAGCTAATACAGGAGAAATATGATCCATTTTCTTAGTTCTTGTCAGAACACATGCTGCAGCATTCTGGATCAACTGGAGAATCTTAATTAGCAATAGGCTGCTCCGGCATTTCTGAGGGCCTTCATATGTTTTCAGACCGTCTTGTCAGTCTAAATGAGATTCTTCCAGATTGGTGGAATGCCATTTACTTTCAAGTTTTCGCAAGGTTTGTTTTAATTTGCCGGTTTGGGAGTTATACCAAGGTGAAAATTTCCTTTGTTTCATCACCTTTTTATGGTCTGTAGCGAGGCCACAGCACCGTCTATAAAATGATCAATTTGGGAGGGACTAAAGTTAACACAGGAATCCTGTTATATTAAGGCATTGCATTGAATTGAATTAACTTGGAATTACTTCCATAAATTTAGCTTTAGCACTATCAGATAGAGATCTAGTGTAGAAACGTTTAATGGCGTATAGCTGGGTAAGAATTCTAAAGATACTAAAGAATGTTCTGATAATATAAGATTCTTTGGAAATACTATTAAATCTTCAATTTCGATGCCATATGCCAGCACAAGGTCGAGGGTATGAGTGAGTGGGTTTATGTACACTGACGGAAACCAATTGAATCTAGACGTGAGATGAAGGCAATATTTAGGCTGTCGTTGTCAACGTCCACGTGGATATTACAATCCCCTAAAATTACTTTGTCTGATTTAAGGCCTAAACTTGAGAAATTAAAACCGAATTCAGATTAAAATTCAGAATACGGCCCTAGAGGGCGGTACACAAAAAAAATAAAAAATTGGCTGTAATGGTTTCCAAGTTGGATGTGAAACATTAAGAACAAGGCTTTCAAATTGGTTATAATTTAGTTTAGGATTAATTAATAGGCTTGAGTCAAAGATGGCTGCAATTCCCCCTCAGCCAGCGTCTCAAGGAATATGAGTATTAAGACTGGGAGGAGTGGATTCATTTAGATTAACATTCTTCATAACACAAGTTTCGGTAAGACAGTAGATAAATAGGTTATCGGATATCAGATTGTTTACTAGTACTGCTTTAGAAGACAGATCTGATATTTAAAAGTCCACATTTAATTGACCTATTATGATCTATTGCAGTGGTGGTTTACATATTAGGTTTTTGAGTACAACTCCTCTTTTGTGTACTTTTGATTTAATTGATTTGAGTCGGGTGACCGACACCGTGGTTATGGAGCTATGAGTATGTAACTGCTCCAATGGAAGTGCAGAGAAGCGTGTAGCATTGCACCTCCGATTCCTGGTTTGAACTCTGGGTTGTCATGGTTTAGGACTGGTAATAGATTCGGTGATATGAGAGTGGCTCTGTCCAAAGTGGGATGAACGCCGTCTCTCCTAATCAGACCAGGTTTCCCCCAGAATTCCTGCCAGTTATCCATGTAGCCCACATCATTAGCTGGGCACCACCCTGACAACCAGCGGTGGATTGATGACATGTGGCTGTACATGTCATCACTGATCAAGTTTGGCAGGGGTCCAACATAGTCTTTGCATATGCACATATTGACTCAACATTAATTTTAGTAATCTCATTTGCGTAATGGGTATAATTACCGCTGGTGTGAAGAATAATCATACTGTATTTACAATTATCTTTAGCTAGCAGTTTTAGGTAGGCTCTGGCCCCAGGGACGCACAAGACTGTCCACTGTAGCCGCTAACTTCACGTTTCTCAGTATGGAGCTCCCAATAACCAGAGTTGGCTTCTCAGCGAGTGTGTCACTGAGTGGGGAGAAACTATTAGAAAGGTGAAGAGGTCAGTGGTTAGCCATAGGCTCCGGTTTAGAGTGGCCGCTGCCATATGCACTCCCTGGTGTAGAGCTACGCTTCCTTTGGACAGTCACCCACTTGCTCGGATGCTCGGGGACTGCTAGCAGAAGCTACAGTATGTTGGCCTGCACCAGTGACGGAGCACTGGCTATCTATGCAAGCATACAAGTTAGAATCCATGGTGTGGCGCTGTGCCTCAAACTCACTAAGCTTTGCTTCCAGAGCCACAAATGAACTACATTTATTGCATGTATCATTATCACTAAAGGAGGCAGAGAACATTTGACACACCGAGCAAAGAGAGCAGAAGGCAATTAGCCTCTAATTAAACAATAAGTGGAGTTGAATAAGTTTAGCTGGAGCAGCAAACTAGCATTCGTGACAGGGAAGCACTGGAAATAAAACAAAATGTTTATCGTAAACGCCAGCCCTTACGGTGTTAAATCATGACCATCATATCAGATATTAAGGAAACATGCTGTTATGTACTTGTTGGTAATTAATCGCCCCCTACTGGTGAACGGGGTATTACCTGGAAAAGTACCGTATGTGTAGTTCAGTGAGCGTTACATAAAATAACCTAACCTGCATACGGTCTCCATTTCTTCATTATTATAATGTCACGGATAAAACAGTGGCAGGATGGGATATATTGACAACCGAAAGAAAACGGCCCATGTCTAGCGATAGAGGAACATTCAGAAGAAAAAAAAGCCACGGACGAAAATAACCAGGTGAAGTGAAGTTAGCAGTGCTAGCATCATGGTGTTTTTCCAAATTGTAAGCATTGGGGAATATAAGGAATCAAATGAAGATTTTGAATCATATCTCGAACGCTTTGAACAGTGGATAATTGCAAATGCTGTGCTGCAGACAAAAAGGTCAGTGCATTTTTATCCATGATTGGGGCAGAAGCATATCGTTTATTGAAGAACCTAACGTCCGACCAAACCTAGCACGATGTCATACAAACTGCTCAGTAAAGCACTGACTGACCACTAAGCCACAAACCAAAGCCAATTTGATTGCGGAGCGATTCCGATTTCAACGGAGACACCAGCAAGACAGAGTGTGGCTGAATACATTGTTGCACTTAAACAGCTTTCTACATACTGCGAGTTTTCTGGATATTTGGATAAAGCTCTAAAGCCATTCAGAGAAGTCTTGACAGAGCATGATTTAACTTAAGGCTGCTTGTGACATTGCAAGCTCAATGGAAATGGCATCTAACAGTGGAATTCTCAGAAAAGCCAAACAAGGCATCAGAGGTGCATAAAGTGTACAGCCAGAAAACAAGGTGTGAGCAAACCAGACGTACCAATCCAAGCCAGCAGGATGGATCACTGGCGGACATGAGTACATGGCCATGTTATTGATGCGGGGGCAAACATGCTGCTAATGCCTTTAAATTTAAGATAGAAAAATGCCATCATTGTTCAAAACTGGGACCTATTGCACACATGTGCAGGAACAAGTAAAATGATGAGAACCCAATATGTTGAACAAGAACACAAACCGGAAGATGAGGCTAGTGATTGTGAGAATAAACTGTTTGGCATTTATTCAGTGTACACTGCTACAGATGGGAGTGATGGCATTGGAATAGTGTTGAACATTGAAGGCAGCTCAATTCAAATGCAGCTAGATACTGGAGCTACGGTGATACTAGTTTCAGAAAATGCATACAAAGAGGCCTTGACACATCTGCCACTGCGACAATGCAATTTGACATTAACCACTTTCACTGGAGATGCCATTCCTTTGATGGGCCTTAAAAGAGACGGTGGAAAGAGAACTGCACAGACTGAAGGAATGGGCATAATATCTAAGGTGGACCGCAGTGATTGGGCCTTGCCTTTAGTCGTAGTCCCAAAAGCAGACAAAAGTATTCAAATCTGCGGGGATTATAAAGTCACCATGAACCAGAGTGTGGAAGAGGAGTCCTACCCACTACTTAATACAGAAGACCTGTTCGCCACACTGGCAGGTGGTAGATGTTTTCAAAGCTGATCTTTTGCATGTGTGGCAAGGCAGGTGGCGCTAGGGGAGGAGTCACCACCCGAGTCTAATTAACTGACAATGCCATCTGGGGACTTCCACCCCAAGAAATATTTATTTCTACTTCAACAAGCTCCCCAGTTATACAAATGGCTACACAGGTTCACTAAATTAAGACAGATGTGGGTACAAAAGAAATATTAATTTATTAATGGATAATTTATGACTGAAGTGCCTGTAAAGAGGATGGTTTGAAATGAAGATGTTTAAATCAAATTGAATAGAAAATGTAGAAAAGGCTTTATTACAATATATATTTAGCAATCACGTTAATTCTTTTAAAACAGATACACTCCCAGTTACGGCTTAAATTATCAAAGAAAAGGGGGGAAGTGGGCAGAGGCCAGCTGTGGAGAGACCATCTACTAAGGGTGTGTTCTAGGGGTGCACCAACTTACCCACCGCATGTGCCCACTGCAATTGATAGTCACTGCAAACCGGTTCACTGCAAATCGTGTCACCGTGCTGTTATCACTACAATCTGTGAAGGGAACCACACCAATGTGCCTAGCCTCCACCACAAGCTGACTACTAGCGCCACTGGAAAGCAAAATAATTTAACAAAATCAAGAAAACAAACCTAAATAACCTAAACCTAACCTAATAACCTAAAATACATGCAAACCAAACCAAACAGGGAGTGTGTCCTGGGGAACTAACAAAGATGTACTAAAATGATTAAAATCCCCCCCAAAAAAAAACTAAACTAAAGCAAAACGCAGCTGACAACCTACAATTCAGACAGATTACAAGTTTAAAAGCAACGGTCAATGTGTGATAACAGGTAGTGACTTCGGGTCACATTGACCCATTTTAAATTTTTGTTTATCAGAAAACATTGGACGTAGAAATAAGCGCTGAAAATGTGTAGAGGAAAAACTTAAAATTTAAAACGTTGCAAAGCAAAAGCAAAAAACAATTGTGAAAAAAAAAAAAGGCATCACAAATGTCAGAAAAAAGTGTTTTTTTCAAGGTTGAAGGGAAGACAACACAAGGGTTAAGTTACTCATACCTTCACTCAAATGTACTCAGTAGGCTAATGGAGAGTTTATCACACCACCCCAGGTAGGCAGCAGACTGCTGCAAATTATACAACTCAGTATTTAAAAACACCTTGAAAGCATAAACAGACTTAACACAATTACGTACCTAAAAGTCAGAGAGATGGTCCAATGCAGCAACCAACAGGCAGAGACAAAGCCAGGAGGCAGGCATGATGATACAGGTGCTTTATATAAGCTCAGCTAACGAGGGGGTTTGGTCTGGGTGGAGCTAATTTGGTCTGGTTGAGGTGCGTTCAAGAACCAACAGGGTGCAAAGCTTACTGCACACACCACTACACATGCATACCAGCAATTGGAGCTGAGTCCAGAGTCAGAGAAGTATATGACAGTCAGTACTCACCAGGGATTGTATCGGTACCACTGCCTATCATATGGAGTCTCCAGTGCGCCTTCAATCTTCCAGGGGGTGATGGATCAGGTGCTACAGGGACTGGATGGAGTCACCTGTTTTTTGGATGACATCCTGATAACGGCAAGCTCAAAACAAACTCACTTGAAGAGGCTGGAAGAAGTATTGAGCAGGCTGGAGAAATTTGGAGTGAGAGCAAAGCGAACAAAGTGCCAGTTCATGACAAGCAAGGTTGAGTACCTAGGGCATCTCATTGATGGAGAGGGGCTGCATCCCACAGAAGAAAAAGTGGCAGCCAAAGTGAATTCTCCTATTGACTGAGCTGTCATCCTATTTAGGTCTCTTAAATTACTATGGATGCTTCCTAAAAGACTTAGCCACACTGCCCCAACGACTTCATGCTTTATTAAAGAAATATGTTCCGTGGGAGTGGACACCTGCCTGTGAGGCTGCTTTCAAACAGGGCAAGGAGCAGCTATTAGGGAGTACAGCATTAGAGCATTATGACACAAGAAAACGGGTAAGGCTGGCTTACGATGCATCCCCGTACAGAGTGGGGGCTGTGATTTCACATGTGAATGGGGAAGAAAGGCCAATTGTTTTCACCTCCTGCACCCTGACGGAGGCAGAAAAGAAATATGCTCAAATAGAGAAGGAAACACTAGTGATTCACTGATTCTTGAAACTTTGGCAAAAACATGTCCCACTAAGAAAAGTGCTAATTCTGTTGGCAATTAATAACGTTTTCATGAATAAAAAGAATCAAGGTTATAATCAGGGGGTCCTTTGCACATATGCAATGTTCTTCTATAGGTTTATTTTGAATTTGTATTAATTTAATGATTATATGCTGGCCCATTGCCTACAAAATCAGTTGTCCTCGGATAATAGATAATCATTTCATCTTGATTAAAAAAAACAAAAAGTAATAATTGAATTGAATAATATCTTTACCACATGAAAGAGTGTTCTAAAATCTACAAACAGTGAGTTTTTAACAATGTTTACTATTATTTTGTGGTTGCTCAAAATGTGTCCCACATCACCACCGTCAGATATTTATAAAAAGCAATAAAATCAGGAAACTACAAGGTCAACTACTCCTGAGGATCCCATTTTCAAACCTTAAGCTCTACTGCATGCTTCAAGATCACTCAAGCTCCCTTAAATTTGCTATTTACTCTTAAACTTGTTCATATTTTTGAACACTGCTACTGTCACCACCATAACATGTCAATACCGTCTCTTTTGTATAAAAAATATTAGATTAGATTATGACATAAATGTATACTTTTTAAGAAGAGGTCTGAAGTAGCTAGCAACAGAGGGGAAACAAGATGGCTAATGTGCACACCACCGTCAGGTTTTAGTGGATATCCTCACGGCTGTGGTTCGGCCTCGAGGCTGCAGCCAAACCACAGCCGTGAGCCCGTATTTATTGTGATCACCAATTATGTTCTAGCCTCCGTTGAGGACCGTTTGGAGGTTTTTGTCACCACCATCAGACTGTACGTCATCACCGTCAGACAGAAAACCTGACGGTGGTGACAAAAACCTACTCTTCACATGAGATGCATGTTCAGGATTGTTATTTTTTGGACCCAATACTTGTTAAAGCAAGAACCCATTGACTTGTGTGGTATACATTTTGGAATTGTATATTGTTATGAGGCCACTGTCACCAGATTAGTGTCACCACCCTCAGTTCTAAAGTCACCATTGTCAGAGGGAGTTTTATTTGTTTTAAATTAATATGCTTACAATATGTTTCTTCAGTGCTGTTGAGTTATTAAAGTAATAGTCTCTTTTAATACAAAAATATGTGTGTTAAATAAAAAAACATTACTTTTTCTATTTAGGCTTAAAGTAAACCCTCTCTTTAGGGAACCATCACCTTATCGTGGTGGAGAGGTTTGAACCTGAGGGCTGTGTTGTCTGGAGCTTTGTGCTCCTGGTAGGGTCTCCCAAGGCAAAGTGGTCTCAGGTGAGGGCCAGACAAAGAATGGTTCAAAAACCCTATGAGTGACCGAGGAAGAGATGGAGTGACCCTGCCCGGAGGAAGCCAGGCCCAGATGGAGGGCTCATCAGCGAGCGTCTGGTGGCCGGGTTTGCCACGGAGCCCGGCCGGGCACAGCCCGAAAAAGCTACGTGGCATCCATCTCTCCATCCCATGGGCCCACCACCTGTGGGAGGAACCGCTGGGATCGGGTGCGCTGCCACACGGGTGGCAGTGAAGGTCAGGGGCCTCAACGGACCAGACCCGGGCAGCAGACACTGGCTCTGAGGACATGGAATGTCACCTCTCTGTGGGGGAAGGACCCGGAACTTGCGCGGGAGGTGGAGCGCTACCGGTTAGATCTGGTGGGGCTTACCTCTATGCACAGTCTCGGTTCTGGAACCATACTCCTGGATAGGGGTTGGACTCTTTTCTTCTCCGGAATTGCCTAGGGTGTGAGGCGCTGGGCGGGTGTGGGGATACTCACAAGCCCCCGGCTGAGCGCCGCTACGTTGGAGTTTACCCCGGTGGACGAGAGGGTCACTTCCCTACGCCTGCGGGTTGTGGGGGGGAAAACTCTGACTGTTGTTTGTGCATATGCACCAAACAAGAATTCGGAGTATTTGGCCTTCTTGGAGACCTTGAGTGGAGTCCTGCATGGGGCTCCAGAGGGGGACTCCATAGTTCTGCTGGGGGACTTCAACGCGCACGTGGGCAATGATGGGGACACATGGAGAGGCGTGATTGGGAGGAACGGCATCCCTGATCTAAACCAGAGTGGTTGTTTGTTGTTGGACTTCTGTGCTAGTCATGGATTGTCTATGACGAACACCATGTTCGAACATAGGGATGCTCATAAGTGTACGTGGTACCAGAGTACCCTAGGCCAAAGGTCAGTGATCGATTTTATAATCGTTTCATCTGATCTGAGGCCGTATGTTTTGGACACTCGGGTGAAGAGAGAGGCGGAGCTGTCAACCAATCACCATCTGGTGGTGAGTTGGGTCAGGGGGTGGGGGAAGACTCTGGACAGACCTGGTAAGCCTAAACGGGTAGTGCGGGTAAATTGGGAATGTCTGGAGGAGGCCCCTGTCCGACAGACTTTCAACTCACACCTCCGTCGGAGCTTTTTGTGCATCCCTGTGGAGGCTGGGGGCATTGAACCCGAGTGGACAATGTTCAAAGTTTCCATTGCTGAAGCTGCGGCGAGGAGCTGTGGTCTTAGGGTCTTAGGTGCCTCAAGGGGCGGTAACCCACGAACACCGTGGTGGACACCGGTGGTCAGGGAAGCCGTCCGTACGTTTTTTGGTTGTCCGTAACTTCTGCATACGTTCAGCGATTACAACCATTCAACTTTTGAAATGTTCGGCTCTTTCAGCTAATGATGGGACTTCTTCAACTTTTTTTCTACTATTTATACTTTTTTAAATATTAAGCTTTTAAACATTTTATTTTAACATTAAACTCAATGAGAGCATGCTTCAAATCCTTCAAATCCTCTTCCACTCCCAAAGTTTTCAGCTCTTTCATATTTTCACCTACAGACGTGATTCAAACTTTAAACCATTCACAAAAACTTCCGGTATTAGGCTATATATTTTCAGTTTGATAGCTTTTACAGTTTTTGTGATAAAGCTGTTTAAGTTTAGTGATCATTTCAGGAAATTTTATCAATTAAACAGAGTGTGTATTGCGTGAGCTAGAGTGGATGATGTCATCGCCAGATCACAGAGCCTTAACATTTTTTTCTTTGTCCCTTCTCTATAAATTGCTCTCACATCCACAATATTTACTTGTCATGCATAATTTATACATTAGAACGTAGGTATTTTTGTCTAGTTTCAGCCGATTTGCTCAGTTATGTGATATTACTTATACTTTTGGATACTTATTCTTTTCAAGAGTTCCACATCTTCCTCCATTCGCTGCCCTGTTTAAAGGGGTGATTAAGTGATTATATAGGGTATTTTACACTGTTCCTTAAGGTCTCCTAATAGGGTATGTAACATTGGTTGGGCTGAAAATTGCCCATTAGGCCCTTAACTACCCTGTGAATATGGCTCATATATGGAATATTTGGAACAAGAGCTTTTCTTCCAAATATGGTATGCTCATGAATATTTAGATGAGCTGCGCGCTGATTCGTTTGAGCGAACCCCATAGAAATACATTGGAGACGAGACAGCAGGTCTCATATTTCAGACACTGTAAAGTTATACATTGTTTGTCGGGCTATTTCGTTATTAACTTCACTTCTGAGACGTTTTTAAGCGAGAAATCAACTATATAAAGCTCAAATATGGGCCGTTTTACGAAAATGTATGGCTAATTGTAAATTTGGTAAGACGTGTCGGACCTTAGCTAGGAGCTCCACACAGTCTGACGAGAAAGCGGCAACCTCCATACCCAGTGAAAGTCACCATTTCCCTGGGTACTGGACTACTGGAATACTCTGGGCTCCATGGAGCTCTGCGGCGCTAGCTGGCTGCCAGCTGCAGGCATAACTAGAGTAGCTATATTTAGCTATGTTTGAATTTCGTCACGTCACTTATATAACATGTACCCCAAGGTCTTATAAAGCTAACACTGGTGTCCGATTTCAATTTAATGCATTTTTGTGAATATTAGGGGTTTCGTTAGCTGCTACTGTCCCTTCAATCCTATGTGTACAGATCGCGGCTAGTTAGCTTCATTTTTGGCGTAGAGTATATTTACAGTTTGAATTTTGTCATGCCACTTATATAACATCTACCCCAAGGCCTTATAAATTTTTGTGAATTTCAGAGGAATTTTAATTTATTTCCCCGATTGTTTGTTAATATTAATGTTAATATTTCACCAGGTCCGAGGGCTTAGAGGGATGTGTTAAGTGGCAGAAGATTAGACTATACAATGTTCTAAGTTGGAGACCCAATGTAAGTTCTGGATGTAACAAAATTAAGCTAGCTCCATTAAAGCATACTTGATATTTTTCCCGTCACATGTTCACATCCATTCTTTACTGTAGTGCCCACATTTTATTTCAGAAAAAAACCCATGATAGAAACGTTTAGTTTCTTTAGTTTAGAGTTTACAGTTATGAAATTGAAACAGAGTTCTTAATTTGTGTTTCTTCAGATGGCATTGCAGTAGACCCCATAAAGTTATCCTACAACTGATTTTAAACCTGTATTATATGGATGGTAGCTACAGGACATGCTTTGAATTCATAAGATTTAACAATACAACGTTAGGGACAGATCAGATGGCCAGAGACTTGAGACTTGACTTGGACTCGTGGCAAAAGACTTGAGACTTGACTTGAACTTTCCCCTCAGAGACTTGAAACTTGACTTGGACTTGAGCTCAAAGACTTGAGACTCGACTTGGACTTCCAAAAAATGACTTGTGAACATCTCTGGTGGTCCCCTAATACTGTATCTGAAGTCTCTTACCTGAAATTCTGCCTTGGTGCAGAATTACAGCCACTATGAGCCAGTCCCACAATGAGGTGGGGCAAGATGGAGGGTGGGGGTGTGGCCTTGACCAGTTTGTGGCCATGGTTGTAGCTCTATTTCCTCATGGGCGGGCCAAATTCTCTGGGCAGCTGTATTCTCTTATTCTAAATGATTTTCTATCCAAGCAAAACATTTAACGCAACTATAGTACCTAATAGTAGTAATACTAACTCAGTAATACAGTTGGTATACAGCATCGTAAAGAAAAGCAGGTGTGGTAAAAACACTGTCCAACCGCTAGAATCAACACAAACTGAAAGTTACAAATAGCCACTTTAACCCAAATATAACAAGGTTTTTAAACTGCATGTAAACACTCTGACTACTGCCTTTGCCGTCTCCTAGTACCCGGCTGCTCTAATTAATGTGGCTGCCATCCTCCACCTAAATGGGAAACTTCTCAAAGCAGAGGCTTGAACCTTGAGCCTAGTCTCGCTTTGCCAGAACTTCCTCCACAGCGCTGTGGAGGAGGGTCTGTCTATTCCACACAGCATGGGAGAAAAACATGCTCACAGGATGGGAGATTTCCTTTGACACACTGATCCCCTCTCTCTTTCCATCCGCGTGCATTCATGTACCAGAAATGCTTGTTACTAACTTATCTCCGGGAATTTATTACCCGGAGTCCTTATGTTTTCTGGCCTCACAGTTTTCCTTGGATTGGGGTGGCACCCAAATTATGGTTGCAGCTGCCATGGTCTTGCTCGACACCCTTCTGTGCCCTACTACGCTTTGCAACGCCCCGCTACACCCTGCTATGCCCTACTATGCCCGCAACTCCCTGCTACACCCCTCAATGCCCTGCTACGCCCCCATCAGCCCGCTACACCCTAAACTGCTAGAACTACTATTTCTATTCATACTTCCACTAACTTGTTACTATAACTTCCACTGTTCACTTCATTCGAACTCATAGAATTATTATGAATCATATTTCTCTACATCTCTATATCCGTATCAGTGTCTGTGTCCATGAATTTAATTGAAAATTGACTCATCTTTGCTAAAACAATGGAATGAGCAAGACAATACTGGAGAGAGGTCCTCAAAAGGGCTGTGGCGGTGATCAAGTTTTTCAGGGAGAGAGGACTTGCCTTCAGAGGTGATAATGATTTGCTGGTGTCACCTCCAAATGGAAATTACCTCAGGATTTTAGAACTGATAGCTCAGTTCAACCCATTCTTAGCTGGATATATTGACAAGTTTGGCCAGAAGGGCCGCGGTGGCAATATTCTATTGTGTCGACAACTTGTGAGGAAATTATTGATGTAATGTGAAGTGATGGGAGAGAAAACTAGGCAGACTGTTGCAGAAGAAATTTGGGAAGCAAAATACTTCTGTGTAGTTGTCGACCAACCACAGACCCGTCCCATGTTGATCAACTTACTTTCTTTTTAAAATGTTCCAACAAGAAAGAGAAAACCTTTGGAGATAAAGGGAGTAGGCCTAAGATCTGAGCAACCTACATGATAGGTGGAAGAAATTTCAAATGGACACGCTTTATGTAATCATATTCAAACTGGTTAGCTGTCTTGATGGTCGCATGTTGGCCTACACAGAAATATTTTGGGTTTTATTCATGCCAGAAACAACGAGCAACAGTGAGATCACTAAACATGCCAATGCACTACTCATGCATAGCCATCAAACAGCAGCTTCACCAATGAGCTCATAAAGTTCAGATTATTCATGTGTGAACAAGACAATTCGCCATCAAAGATGTTGGAACTTGGCCTGCTACCCGTCTTCCCTAATGTGTATGTAGCCTTGAGGATGTTTATCATTTTGCTGGTGACAAACTCCGAAGGGGCATGTTCATTTTCCCATATGGCGAGAATTAAAAATGAACTGAGAACAAAGATGAGTCAACAACGCTTGAAATCAAAGTACAATGTCAAAGACATGTTTCCCAAAGATGGTTTCTGGTATTTTAGGTAGTTCTTATCAAGCTGTTTGTTCAGTGTTCATTTTCCTGATAAGTTTGGTTTTTATTAGTTATTTGATGCTATTAAAACGAACTGAAACCTCATGATTGACAGCTCGGATGGACTCACGATTGGCTAGGTTGTATGGGCGGGCCTTTGATACTGCGGCTCCACTGCCGATCACTATTGTGCAGACTCTGGCTCCAAAATTATAAGATGGCAGCGCCCATTTTCAGGAGATTTTGGCTTCACTTTTGACATTGGGAGGAAGTGGAGACATCGTCCATCTATTTTTACAGACTTTGGTATTCACCCTGCGTCTGAAAAGCTCAGTTTTAGCTCCTGTCTCTTTAGGCTCCCCTCCTGAAAAAGCGTAATCTGCTCTGATTGGTCAGTGTTTCCGGGTCTTCTGCATCTTTGCTCCCAGCTTCATTGCAGCTGGGAATGACTTTAACAGCACTGTAGGGGCACTTTTTACCTATAAATAATTGTGACAGCCCCTGCTTCATCTGCGTCTGCTTTGTCTCATTCTCAGCCATAATTGTTTTTAGTGTGCCAGTGGAGCTGATGCAACCTGATTTGGAGCACCTGGGTGTATGCTCCACAGTAGAGCTGTAATCGGGCCTTAAAAGTACGGCCCGAAAAGGCCCGAGCCCGACAAGTACATTTTGATTGACAGCTTTTTAAAAGCCCGAACCTGTTTACAGCCCGACTGTACAAAAGGCCGTCTATCAGCAGTGATCAGAGTGTCGGAGAGTAGCGCGAACACGCGCTTCACACCGCGAGCGGGCACAAGCACCACTCGGCGGAAAAGGGAGAGAAAGAAAAAAGAGGCTGCACCGCACGCCCACAGCTCCTTTGTCTTTCGTAAAAAATTAGTCATTTATACATTTTTTAACATCATTTATTCATGACTAACGGAGGCTATAGGCCACTTGGAAGTTGGAACAAAGAAATTAATTAAGTCCTTCAGAGACCAGACTCTGTTTCACCTCCTCAGGATCCATTTTCACGCTAATCGAAACGCATCACCTGACCGCTCATTTACCATGTAACCCGAAGCGCAAGCCCGAGCCCGGCCCGAGCCCGGCCCGAGCCCGGCCCGAACCCGTGTAAAATAATAGAAATTAAGACCAAACCCGACCGACAGGATATAAAAGTCCTGGCATCCTGGACTTTTGGGTCTGTCTCCTCCCTGCCGACACCAGAAGCCCTGTTGCTGGGCTGTTTGTTTAGTTGCAACTTTTTAACACCTTACACCCATTTCACACACATTCACATGAACACTTTTGATGTTATGGATGTTCACACCTCATACCTGTATTTAGTTCAAATTTATATTGCTTTTAATTTATTGGCATTTTATGTCTCTTTCCAATTTTTGTCATGACCTAGAGCCAGGTTTATGACAAAATATATAGTTGTATGCTGTATGCATTTCTCTGTGGATTGAGCGTACTTTCACAGTATTTAGACCTGCTGTTTAATAAAAAGACATGAAAATCTCACTTTTTACAATATGGAAACTTTAGTGAAGTATCCAAATACCCTTTCGGAAAGAATATGTAATGGAGCAAAGATAGTCTCTTCACTCAGAGAACCAAGGTTACAATGTAACCAGATGATCTCACCTCTTGTGTCACCCTCACAGCATAATGTCAAAGTGACCGTCTGTTATGCATCTATTGTATGTGGGAAGTTAATCAATAAACTACTGTGAATGTGATAAATACACACATTAGTCAAATACAATCCCAAGGTGTTTATTTGAAATCATATTTACAAGCAGCACCCCTCCCATCCCTCCTTCACATCTTTATTCAATCACAATTTTGAAAAGGCCCAAAGGCTACATTATCCAGTGCATTCAGCCAAGCCATATGAAACACATTCAGTGACTGGGCACCCAGACATGGTGAGATGACTTTATGGCTCTTCAATGAATACTAAAGACATTAAGAAAACATCCAGACATCATTTGACGGCTTCGAAAGCATTTCCAACTTGGACTAGTGGACTAGTACAGACTGAAGCAGCTGTGTGAAGCTCATAATTTCTGAGTGAAAAACATCGGGCTTTACATCCAGGTTTAGACCAATTTTGTTTTGAAACGATAATTTAGCACTGTAGCTGACAGCAAACCCAGACATTTAAGATTTGATTTATAAAGTATTAAAATGATTGTAGGGCCAGATGTGGATGACGCTGACCAGACCAGAGCTGAGATTTGTCGGCCCCAATATCAGCACACTAGTATATTGGTCTTAACCAAATTTAAATTTTTAGTTTAATTTTAAAGTTTGTACTAACAAAGATCATGTAAGCAATAATAATAATGACAGCTAATAGCATACAAAGTGAAATTCAGGGTGTAAATTTTTTGACATTTGTGATATTTTGCTTTCCAGTGTTCATAGAAAATGTTTCCTTCCAAATTAACATAAAGTAAATGACATGAGAAGAGAAAGAACTATGAAGCAAGTTACATTTACCTGAGAAAATAAAGCACATGAATCAAGAATTGTATCATTCAACCACTTGCAAAATATAACATGTAATACGGAAGTAACACAAACAGGTTTTGGTTGTCCAGACCCTTAAAATATTGAAGCTTGTGAGTTTCTTTGGATCTCCTACCCAGAGTTACTGGGTGACAGAGAACCTTCCAATTAAACTTGCAACCTGGTTCGCGCAATGATTTTGGCATTTTTAAAACATTTATTTAGTCTCCTTTTGTTTTTTGCACGAGTGTATGAAAAACACATCCCTGCTGATCAGAAAACAACCTGTTGATACCCAAAGCATCAGTCAACCTTTTGAGTATTAAACTGTTGACAGCAAACAGCTCAGAGCAAATCAACCAAAAAATAAAGGTAAAAACAAAAGACAGAAATCATAAGCACTTGATGTCCATCTTTGACATGTTGAACAGACCTGTCCCAGTCCTGTAAACTGCAGTAAACCAGACAGGTTTCATCAGAGCTGATAGATGCTGACAGGATTACACTAAGAAGGATATATGACACTGTTATCTGTACTCTGATACCTTTGGTGACTAACTCTTTAATCTCTTGCAGCCACAGGCAATTCATATCAACCTACCAGCCTAAAAGTAGCTGCAATAAACCCAATAAACACTGGACAAAAGCATTTTTGTTGTTATTTACAGAAATATAACAATGCAGGCACAACAAATGTAAACAAAGAATGAAATAATCCCTTCATCTATCCAATTTTACTTCCCTCAAAATGAGACATAAAAAACAGAAAACGTAAACATTCATTTGGACCGCTGACATAATTCAATAGCTTGCTATAATTACAGCTGAGACAAAAACACAAACAAGCAAACAGACATTAGCAGGAGCTTGAAATCAACAATAAAAGGTTCTTCAGTGCTTCAGTGACTCTTATTCTGTGTTCACACTGTGAGCAACAAGACCGCTTGATTTAATATGGGGATTTGTACACACTACTTTGTGGCTACAGTAAGTTTATGTAGCCATCCAATTTTCATTTCAAAACCGTTCCAAGACATATCATGGTTCTCTAGGACAATTGCCAGTGTCGAAGAGCTTTTCCAAGACTGAAACGCTGCATTATGAAATTTACCGTTTTTTCAGGATGTTGGAAACAGTGACAATACAATAACGACGGTACATACATACCAAACAGTAAAAAATGCATGAGGAGCTGTTTAAATATTTTCGATGCAGACCTTCACAACGCTTCACACCGGTCAGAATACAGAGACTTATCAGTCAAGTTGCTCTCAGAGTGAACAGGCAGACACCTATCACATGTAAGACTGTACTGTATGTACACCAGTTATACACTTCATTGTTTCTATGAATAATTTACACCTGTTTGTGATGCGTCAGCCACAGAAGTGATGGTCCCCATAAGGCATGGTTTGACTGACCAGTACACAAATACACAACCACCTTCAACACATCCAGACTTTTTAAAGACCCTCTTTTTTTTTCTAATTATTAAAAAAAAAAAAAAATTAACCCCCACCTTTCTCTAACACCCATCCAATCCCTGCGGTGCTACAACCCTCCCAGAATACTGGAACCCACCCGACCCAAAACACAGGCTGAGACACAGGACAGCTTTATTTTCAAGCTGTTCAAATCAAAAGGTCCACAGATGGCTGAGATCACAGGCCCGACAACGACACAAGAGTTAGAAGAACCAAGCCAGTGAGGAGGTGGAAAGGGGGCGTGGACAGTGTGGAGGAAGCCTCGTTCTGCACCATCATACCCGTTCCTGTATGAGAGACACCAAGTAACAAGTCAATTTAACAAGATGTAGAGTTCCTGGATTTAACAAATATTCCCAGCCACACTTTGAATCTGTCAGATTTGGTTCAAGGTTAAAGTTCTTGTAGAGCTGCTTGTGTTTGGATAAAATTTGAAAACTTGATAACACTTTATTTGAAGGGGTGTGCATAAGACTGACATGACACCGTCATTATTATGACATGACACCTGTCATGAAAATGAAGGAGTCATTATGAGTAGTCATTATGTGTTATTCGGTAAATTATGACACTTAAAGCAAAGTCAGCATTGACCGAGATGTCTTTGTCATGACAACTTGACTTTAACGAAGACAACAATCTCTGTGTTATGAAAACTTGACATTAAACTAGACAATACAACCTGTCGATGTATTTGTAATGACAACTTGACATTAACCTAGACAACATAACCTTCATAAATATGTCATGACAGCCCCAATTATCATACTTTAATAAACTATTTAGCTTTACGTGTTAACATTACATTAAACTATCATTAAGAGGTTGGTTTTTAAATTGGCTGTCATGAGAGCATTATAATTGTGTCATGAATATTTAGCTTGACCAGTGGCAGATGCAGAACGTGACAGATGGGTGGGCCTGGATTAAGTTGAGGTGGGCCTGAAAAACTGTTCACAGGGCTTAAAGGAGAAAAAGGGAATTCATTATAGATGGGTTATCATTTTCGTTGTTCAAGATACTGCTCGTTCAACTTCCAATTACAATTAACTATCTCATATTTTTGACTAGGCTAAATAAGCCAACATTTCAACAAACTATCTTCTATTTTCATCATACTAGGTCATAGTTTTGAGCTTAAGCAAAACATTTTATCTCATGTATTGTTTTCTTGTCCCTGTAGAAATGTGTTTATGTTGAACATTGGATGCATCTGAGCAGAAGAGGACCGTAAAGTGCTCTGATATTGGCGTATTTGCATTTCTAGGATGGCGAAGGAATGTCCCGCCCTTATCCACCTCTGAATGGCTAGTACCCACTGCCTTCGTTTGTTGGATTGGTTAGGTTTAGCATGAGGAAGGAGATTGGTTAATGTTAGAGTGAGAATACCAGAGTAAGCCAATCAGAAGCAGGGTAGGGTGGGACATAGCTTTGCCCTCCTAGGAAACATAAATTCGCCTCTGTTTGTGCGTCTTCTTCTGGACTGGTTTAAACCGACAGAAAGCTGCCGGATCTTCTGCTTCTGACCTGCGGGGAGAAACACAGATTTCACCCTGCACACAGTGAGAGTTTACACACACCCAGCTGCAGACATTCACTTCCAGTACTATGTCCAGTTTCTGTGTGCTGAGCCTCAGCAAAAATGAGTGAGTGCAACTTGTTTAGCCATACTAAAGCAAAATCAAGATACCATGGACTGACAGCGAACGTTACCATTGTTTGTAAAGTGAAAATATTTGAACCTGTTATGAAGTTTGATTTCATCATCAAATGCTTATATGACGGTGTCATGAATAATATCCTTGAAGTGAAAGTGTAGTGAAACAATTTTTCAGTCATTAAGATGTCTTAAAATTTCTAAGACCAGTTTGACGACAGTGAATGCAGTACCGAGGTGATTTAATGAATTTTGAACAGATAACGTTAGCTTTAAAAAAAAAATTCATGACACGTGAATTATAATGCTCTCATGACAGCCAATGTAAAAAAAACAACCTCTTAATGACAGTGCCCCCCACTGTCATTAAGAGGTTGTTTTAATGACAGTGGCAAGATGGCGTCGTCGTGGCTGAACGTGTATATGTCAGCTTACCCTTTTTTTTCTTTTCTTTTTTTACTTTCTTAAAAAGTATCGGTTCAGGCACCGTTAATTATGTATGTGATTAATTTCGATTAATTAATCACAGAGTATGTAATTAATTAGATTACATTTTTTAATCGATTGATAGCCCTAGTAAATATACATTTAGTTGAGTGAAAGAGTGGAACATTTATGAGAAAGGGAAAAATAAATCAAAGAAGCAGAAGATGCAGCAGATGCAACAGGATTCACAAGTCGAGCTAACAGCTAGTGCTAGCTCCAGTGCATATCACTGTCCTGTGGAATCTGGTGAAGAAGACGGTAAAACTTGGATGGATTCAAGCCCATCGTTTGAAGTAGGTAACATTACTGTAGTTACCGAGCCAGACACACCTACCATGCCCTTGAGTAAGAAAACTAAACGTGAAACCGCAATGAGTGCTATGGCTAGTGACAGTGAAAGTAATGTGGACATCCTAGCTGCTATCTGCGAGTTCTTTGTCATGCGTGATGCAACGTTCCAAAAGATTTCCACAATTGAGAAGACAACACAGGCTACTTCCAAAGAGATAGAAAACCTTTTGGCTACTGTTAAACAACTTGTGGTTGATGTCGGTGAAAACAAGAAAGAACAAACCGAATGCAAAGCAAGGTTCAAGCCTTGAAAATGGAAAACAACACTCTAAAATCTACTGTAGATGAGTCCTGCCATTATAGCTGGAAATGGTTTTTGAAACTTCATGGCTTGAAAGAAGTTGATGGAGAAGACCTGAGAAAACGTGTCATAGACGTCCTTCAACATGTTGCACCCGACGTCAGTGACAATATGAATGCAGGAGTCGACATTGCACATCGCCTTGGACCTAAACAAGCGGAGAAGAATAGATCTATCATCATACTCTTCACAGCACGACGAGTACGAAATGCGTTTTGGCATTTTACCAGGAAGAGCAAGTATCTTCGGGATAAGCATCTGACCATCACGGAGCCTCTGCCTGCCGAGGACAGAGCTGCGAGGGACAGACTCTGGCCCTTAGTTAAGAAGGCACAAGAGGAGGTTAAGAAAGCGTTCTTTAAGAACTGCTATGCCCTCATTGACGGGAAGAAAGACCTCTTCTAAGAAGTCAGATGACGGGAAAAAATGCTTGCTAAAATTCATTCTTAAGCTATTTGATTAGGGGTTAATGTGGATTTTCTTTTTTAACAACAAGCCCATAGGTGTTAATGTTGACTTCTCCACCTATTGCAATTTCTAGGATCTCTTTATAAGGATTCAATTTAGGTTAATTTTAATGGTCTATATGCCTAAATTACAATACAATACTTTGTTTTCCCATATTCTTTTATACATGCTCTAAGTAGGCTACTACTTAAGGAAAGTTATGAGTAAAGTAGTCAAAATCTATACTAGGGACATAGCTTCCAAAATTATTGTATTTTATATTAGCATTTTCAGAGTTTTTTGTTTTTTTGTCTCACACATGTTTTGATGAATGATGGTTGTTATCCACCTCTCCTTTGTAGCTAGGCGTGTTAGAAAGCTTTCAATGTTCTGATTAAGTGTTAACTGTAGTTGTTCATTGTTATGGATTTTTCTTTCAAGTCTTTGTTTATTTTGTCTTTAAATGTAAGAGGAAAGCCTTATTTTTATTTTGTAAAAGAAGAGAAGCAGATGTAATGCTCCAAGAGACTCACTCAACTGAACTGGATGCCAAATTTTGGAGATCACAGTGGGGGAGTACTCTACAGCCATGGAAGTAATAATTCAGCAGGGGTTGCTATACTTTTTCACAAATTCAAAGGAGAAGTTTTAGAAACCATGAAGTCCTCTGAAGGAAGATGAGTGATGATTGTCATAAAGCAGGAAAATGTCATTTTTATTATATGCAATGTTTATGGTTATAACTCACATTCTTCCAACAAAAGTTTATTTGCCCAGATATCAAACAATGCCAAACTATTTCTGGACAAATATATTGACTCCTATATTATCTTTGGGGGTGACTTCAATGAATTGATGATTCCATTGTTAGATTGATAGATAGATAGATTTCCCCCCAAATTGAGTCAGGGTCCTATTGCCAATAATTTGGTTCTATCCTTGTGTTCTGATCTTTCCTTGGTAGACACTTGGCGATTTTTTAACCCTGACCAAATGGACTTCACCTGGTCAAACAAAAACTCACTTAAATCTAGGATCAACCTTTTTTTTGATATCTCAATCTGCTATTAATTTTGTTAAGAATATATTACATTCAGTTGCTCCGTTCTCTGATCATAAGCTAATAACAATTAAACTGTGCGACCAGCAGGTTACTACATCGCTAAAAGGTTATTGGAAGATGAATAATGCCTTATATAAAGATGAAAGTTTCAACAACAGTATTAAATACCTTATAACTGAATTCATTTCCAACTTCACTGAGGGATGTAAACAAAAACGGGAGTTCAAGACCAGATGTATTGCCATTAAGAGATGTAAAGTGCTAAAAGCTAATCAAAATCACATGGAAACTAAATTACTTGATAGATTAAATGAGTTATCTAAAGATAAAATGAATGAAAAAGAAAAAATAGAAATGAAAAGGCTTAGCTGCAACTTGATGAGTTCTATTTTGATTTGGCCAGAGGGGCCTTTATAAGATCAAGGGCCAAATGGCTAGAAGAAGGTGAGAAGTTATTTTTTTGAGAAAAGAAATGGTCAAAGAAAAGCTTTAACTTCTCCTAATATAATATATATATGGTACCAAATCTACTGACCCTTTTTCAATTTCAGAATTTGTCACAGCCGTTTATAAAGATTTGTACTCTTCCAAGTTTAATTGTCAGTAACTGCAACATGTTTATTGAAGAAATAAGAAAATACATCCCGAACATTAATACTTACAAAGCACTTTGTGATTCTAATATAACAGCTGCTGAAATAATGAAAGCTATCCATTCCATGAAAAAAGGAAAGGCTCCCGGTATAGACGGGCTTTCTGTAGAATTTTTTGTGCATTTTTGGGAATATATTCACGAGCCGCTGCTTTGTATGTATAAAGAATGTTTGGAGCAGAAAGAGATGACCACCACTATGAAACAAGGAATTATTTCACTCATCCCTAAACCGGGTAAGGACGCACAGTTTGTTGACAATTGGCGTCCAATTTCACTATTAACTACTGATTATAAAATAATAGCCTTAGTTTATGCCAATTGACTTAAAATTGCCTTGGTGATATCGTACCTGAAACACAGTCTGGCTTTATGAAAAATCGTCACATAACAAATAATTTAAGGCTGGTGCATGATTTACTGGACTACGCTGATGCAGTCACAGGCTCTTGTTCTTTTTTTAGATTTCTACAAGGCCTATGATACTATTGAGCATACATTTATTTTGAAAACTCTTAAGTTATTTGGATTTGGTGATGCTTTTATTAATGTTATTGAGATGCTTTATAAAGACATAGTTCTGTGATAATTAACCACAATACAACTAATAGATTTGAGATAAAACGTGGAATTTGGCAGGGATGTCCAGTTTCCCCCTTCTTATTTCTGCTGTTTACAGAACTGCTAGCGTTAAGTGTAATTAATAATCTTAAAAGGTATAACTTGGTTGAACAATTGTCCAGGGCCTCAGGTCTAAAGCTGAATGTTTCCAAGTGTGAGATATTACCCTAACAGTGTGATGTCATTGTTCTGAATGATATTCCAGTAAAGCACACTTTAAATATTTAGGAATTCACATAACCAAGAACATTACAACTTTACATCAAAAATGGCCAAAACAAAAGGTATTCTTAACTCTTGGTTGCAAAAACATTTAAGTATGTTTGGTAGAAGTTGGTTGTATTGTCTTGTTTAATGTCAAGTTGTCATGACAAAGACATCTCGGACAATGCTAACTTTGCATTAAAAGTATCATAATTTACCAAATGACACTTAATGACAACATTCATGAACTCTCAAAATGATTCCTTTATCTGTCATGTCAGTCTTATGCACACCCCTTCAAATAAAGTGTTACCGAAAACTTAAATAAAAAAAAGTGTTCTGTAAGGAAGAGATAAAAAAAAAGGTCCTTTCGACCTTTCCATTATAACCAAAGGACCTTGCATGTCTAACCATATAAAACCCATACTGGCCCATATTTGTTTTAGATACCGCTGACATGTTTATGGTCAACAATAGATATTACAATGTTCCTATCTCTACGATAACACTGACTTTGATAAATAATTGGCTTCAGTCTCTGAAGAGAGGCTCTTAAAGCACCGCCTATAACCTGAAACTAAAAGTCGTATTAGATGGAAAACGCTACATAATTATGTCAGACTTTTACATTCCAATGTGCAGATTAAATAGAGTCTGTAAGAAATGTCATTGTTGTTTTTTGTTCATTACGGAGATAGAGAATTTTATCTATACTGCCCAATCCTATATCCATGTACAGCGTGACCATAATGTAATACATCCATGGGTAAAATCACTGAATGTCAGTCATTATAGGGCCAGGAACACATAACACATTTTGGAGCTTCAACGTTGAATCATTCCTGCTGTAATTGTACAGTATGTATTTGTCTAACACTCCTATTTGGTGATTTTAATAAACATTTGTGTTTTGTAGTTTCTCACCGGAGTCCCGGGACACAATAATCTCGTGTGCTGGCCCGTCCCCGCCCTCTCCCCACGACCGAATCTCCAACACAACGTAACCGTTGTCTTTTGGCAGCGGTAGGCTCATGGATGTCTTGGTGTGGTCCAGAACCTTCAGTGCTGTCTGGCCCTCGTGTTTGTACAGAACCTGACACACAGAACACAGCAGGTCTAAAGTTTCAGAGCTCAACATTACAACAGAAAAAACATTTTTACAGTTAGCATCAGCTCAAAAAACACCCGAATACACTGCCTGTGGTTTTTAGTGATTTCCATTCTGCAATGTCATTGTTTGTGTTGAAATGAAAGGACCGTTGTTCCAGTGGTTATCTTTTGCTGGTCATGTTTTCCTCATGCATATCGCTGGAACAAGGCTGATAAACCAGATCGTTCGTTTTGTTATACAGCCTTCTTATTGCTTCTCATATCTCACATGTAGAGAAGATTACACATATCATGATCTGACATATCAAAAGCAAAACATCAGCCAGCAAATACATGTACTTCTGTCAAACTACATGAGGGTTATTATTCTTAACATGATCATCACGTAATCTTGACATTTGTGTGTATTAGGGTTTAATCCCGGGAATCCTGTTTTCCCGGGAAAACACATCCAAACTATTTCCTGTTTCCCGAGTCAGCAGCCCTCTGAACGCTAACAGAATATGGAATCTGTCTCAGCCTAATAGATTGACTTTGGCAACACATTTTGTCTGTTTATAAAATGAAAAATGGTCAAATGTGACTTCCATGAGGTTGTTCTCAGCAGACAGATCTCATGAACTCGCAAGTTTAGAGCAGAGATCTTCAACAGGGGGTCCTCAGAGTCACTTTTTTTTTAAAGATTTTTTTTGTGGCCGTTTTTGGCCTTTATTTTGATAGGACATGAAAGGGTAGAAAGAGGGGGAATGACATGACATGCAGCAAAGGGCCACAGGTCGGAGTCAGTCGAACCCGGATCCGCTGCATTGAGGAGTAAACCTCTATATATGGGCGCGGCTCTACCATTATTGTAAATCTTTGTACGTTTTTTCAAAAATGTAAATGTCTTAACATAATTCCAACATATTATTGCCAAATATAAATCCCCACTGATAAAAGCCTACTGGCCTATATTGTAGGTAAGGTAGTAACTAAGGTAGCCATCCACATATACAGTAAATTGTAAAGATTCACTGTGCCACATGTATGTGTAACATTAAAAGATGATTTATAAAATCATGCCAACAATTATTATTTTAATAATTGCAAAAAAGGTATGAAGGCTTTAGGCCGCCCTACATGTTATTTTAGGTCCAGTTTAATATGCAACTTAATTTCATACAGTATATGTAGTAAATGGTCCCTGCTCCGTCTCTCTTTCAGTTAAGGGGTCCTTGGCTTAAAAAACACTGAAGACCATTGGTTTAGAGTTTAGAGAGGAGGACTCACTCTAAATATAAAATGATTGGTCCTATTTCTAAATAATGAGGCATAGAGCCTTTATTAATAATTATCCTATGTATAAATAAATCAGAGTTGACCAATACAAAGATGTTACAATCATGCATTGCAAGTTGTTATCGGGGTACATTTTTAATCGAGGCAATAGCATTGTCAACTTTAATGCCGGTGCACTGATGCAAACACACGCACGCTTGCACACAGACATACACACAGAGACACAGACACATACACACACACACACACGGGCGCACACACACACACACACACACACACACACACACACACACACACACACACACACACACACACACACACACTGACTTTTTTTACAACACTCACTTTGTAGCCCAGTACAGCTGACTCATTGTGCATGGCCTTCACAACATCCCACCTCACTGTTACCCATGAGCCATCAGTTCTCCATGACACGTTGCCCGGACGACGATTAGGAGCTGTAATGGAAACACAAACATGTAAGCATCTATTTATCTCTTATGGTTTCACTTATTTACCAGAAATTTGCTTTTTAATGTATTTATTCAGTTATATTTCATCTATGCACAGTATGTCAATATACTGTCTGTCTGTGTGTGTGTGTGTGTGTGTGTGTGTGTGTGTGTGTGTGTGTGTGCGCCCATGTGTGTGGGTCTACATTTATTGATTTATGTCCACTGTCTTAATGTTTGAGCATGCCATTATAAATGGCTGACAGTGGCAGAGACGTGTAGCTTTTGTATTTTTTTGTTGAACTGTCTCAGCCACTGCTACAAATGACCTTTATGGGCACTATAACACTTTTACACACTGCGTGCTAATTTCTCAACTTTTTTTAACATAATTACAGCACTTTAACACACTGTACTGTTTTAACTGTTTTTAAATGTTTTTTATCTGGTTTTATATATTTTAGTCTCTGTTTTATTACGTACGTCTGTATTGTTGTCTTTTCCTGTTGCACTGCAAGTGGCTGGTGGACGACAGTTTTTTCATTTTCTTTATGTATGTAAGTACACAAGGAACTATGACAAATACATTAATCTGAATCTACTAGCAAGAGTACATAGATACATTTAATTTATGTAAGAATACTACATAAAGACACACACATATCACAATAATGTAGTATAGAGATACGTGGGGTATGTTTTGCCAGGCCGATTTATGTTTTCCTTGGGTGCTCACGAGCGCACGCCCTTTAAAAAAAAAAAAGTAGTCAAAAAATGTTTGCATTTCAGAACGATAGGCAATGGACAGCAGCCGACACGAACACACACACCTATTAACTCGATAATAAAGCCGTAAGGTAGGCTATCTGTCAACTCAGGACAGCGCCACTTCTCACAAATACAGATAGGACTGGAGATGAGAAGTTTAACTGACACGTAACCGTGATCAGCTTCGTGGGAAATTAAGAATCAATGCCACCGACATAACCAATCACACTATGATAGACGCTCCACTTAGCACCAACTAACTAGCGATATTTAATTTTAAATAAATGTAGCCTACTGGCAGTCTGGCACTCGTGGGTGCTCACTATTTTCCGTGGGTGCTCGAGCTCTGGACCACCCACGGTATTGGCGCCTATGTCTATGTGTACATGCTGACATGGCTCCAGGCAGAGGAGTGACTGCTGCTCTAAAACAGAGATCATGTGTAATGTTCTAGTTGAGGCCCTCAACTAGAACCCTCAAAGTGTTAGACAGAAAACACAATACTTATGACCATTGTAAAATTCTTAACAGATATGCCATTCTTAGTTGGGAAAATGTAATCAAATACAATGACACCTGCCTAATGTTCAAGATCCTGAATGGCAAAGCTCTTCCACCTGTGTAAGAATTTCTCCCATCTAGCGGTGGAATTGTATATGACAACCAACTGAATATTACTTTCTAGCCCTCCGTCCTACGGTGGCCGAACCTGAAATTAGCTCTTCTAGCCACTCCAATATTAACTTTGGTCTTGTTGCTTTGCCTGTCGCGTTGTCGTTTTAATTCTCTTTTTCGCTTCCCTGGCAAGTAATCTCCCCCTTGCATTCGTCATGGTGCCAATAGGTGATAAGAGGGTGAAATGCGGAGGTATGTCCCTCTTTGGCTAATGTATTTTAAAGATGGAGGCGCTACATGGCTGCCGTCATTCGAGCGAGTCGCTCGTATGTATTCTGAATGATTCTGAATGGCAGATTCTACGCTGACGAGAATACTTTGATTAGTTGGTGGAAGTAATTACACATGAATGAGCACATATTTGTGAAAGAACAAAGGGTTTTTTGCTAAGAATCAACAACAAAAAATTACACAATGTAGGTTTAAGCAAATAACTTCTAACAATAGATCCACAAGGTCTGTTCTGAGAGGGTACTGTGTAAGTCCTTACAGGTCCAGCTCCTTTAGTCAATCATGCTTTTCGGTTAGAACACTCTACCAAATGAAAAAAAAATGCACCACCTACCATAACTTCACACAAAGTCTCAAGGCCTGGCTCTTGGAAAGCCAGACTTGTGAAATTTTTTTATCTCCTGCTAATTTTATATTATTGTTGTTATCACTGCTGACCTGCTAACTAACATGTTTGATGTTTGATATCTTGCCCAGTGTCAAATATAGCCCACTCGGCATTCCTTGGGTATGTATGAAAGATAAACTTGTATTTTAACTATTTTACCATCTTATTAACCTGAACTGCAAGATGGGTCTGTGTTGCTTGCATGGCTTCCTGTACTGAATGTGGATACTGTTGATGTGTAGATGTACTAATGTCTTGCTGCTTCCTGTAGCTCTGCATGGCTTATTGAGAAAGCTTATTTGTTGCTCTAGCTGTCTTTATGGTGTCTTGTTGACTTCTGTCTGTAAAGTTTAACCTGTAATAATGTCTTGATGTTTCCTGTAGCTCTGGTCTAAAATCATCTGGCCAAAGGACTACAGTTGAAAATTAGCCGGCTGGCTAACACTGGCACATTTACAGAAATGTTAATTAATGTGTGTTGTCCTTTATAAAGACTACATGGATCATTTAGCAGAGATGTATTAGTCGTCCTTTACACGGGACATGGCTGAGGAGAGACTCCTGTGTGTGCCTGGGTGGGTTTGTACAACTATCTGTGGATATGCAAGTCAGATAATGATGAGTGTATAACAGAATAGTAAATGTTACATAGCGATCTATTGAGAAAAGAATCATGAGTGTAGTTAGTGTTTTAAGCCTCCAAGAAGAATTGTGTTCTAGAATGTAATTGATTTTGGCTTGCCCTTCAAATCTGCTGCTCTTTACTTCCCAGTACCCAAGCACTTTTTCTTAAGTACACTTTCAATGGTTCGGTTCATTTGGTCTCAACCAAGGGAAAAAATATACATCGCTTTCCTAATGACACATTGGCACACAGATTTAACAGTGGTTTAAGCTTTGGAGTTTGAGTTCAAAACATATCTACAGTCATAAAATCCAGTTGGAAGCAGACCAAGACTTTCAAGCAATCTCAGTATGGTTGTTTATGATTGAAAAGCCCCTTATTAAAATCAGATATAGGCACTTCCTGCTGTCTGTTTGGTTAGTGCTGTCTCAGGTTATCAAATGTTCAGACTCTTGCTATCATTGTTGCTGAAGGCTGAACTAAAAGAAAACCAAAACATTTTTTTCTGAGAATCTGTCCCTCCTTGTGACCCCAGAGCTTCACTTGCAGATGCATTTTGCTTACTGAGTAGTTTCCACATATTCAATTCAATTTTATTTATAGTGTCATATCATAACAGAAATTATCTCAGGACACTTTACAAATAGAGTAGGTCTAGACCACACTCTATAATTTGTGGTCTCTATAATATAATTTAATTTAGAAGAGACCCAACAATTCCCCCCCAAGAGCAAGCATTTGGTGCGACAGTGATGAGGAAAAGCTTATATACCATCCCTGACAATGTATGCATGTGTCATAACTGCAGCCCTACGTGGTTTCCTGGTGGTGACGGTGGTGCGTGGCGAGGGCGGCCCCGTGCCGGCGCTGTTGTACGCCAGAACGGCAATGTGATATCGAGTGCTGGGTCTGAGTCCAGACACTCTGGCTGTGGTTTCCAGTCCTGCTGTTCGCACTCGATCTGCTGCCGCTTCCCGTTCATGCTGCCGCCAGTACCGGATCTGAGGACACACCAAAAGCACATTCACAATGCAACCTGAAACACTGCATATGAACCTTGTAGTGCCAGTTAATTAAATACGGTTTTAAAGTTAAGTCTCACATTCATAGCAGCAGAAGCATGAAAAATATCAACATTTTTATATTTGCATTCTATGTGTCTGTGGTTCTAGTGGCTACAACATCTATCTTCACTAATAAGGGAAAATAAAATTGATTATCTCAACTTTACCAACAAGGACTGTGTTGAGCATGCTGATATCAGTCATCTCAGCACTAATAAACTGATGCATTTGTTAAGCTCTTGGCCATTGAAACAATCAAAGCTTATACATTGAGTTTGAACTTTGGCAGCTTGTGTAAGAGCTAATAAAATGATTAGAAGTCTAACGGCAGGGCAGAGGACTGTTCCGGCATAACAGGACAACCTTGTCAAAGAGACCAAAGTTTGAGATTGTTTGTTCCTTTGCCACCTCAGTAAAACATGGTAGCTGTAGATTTAGTGATAAACTCTGATCACAAACAGAGACAGGTCCAGCTGAAGGACACAATACATCAGCTTTTACAACCAAGGGAGCAAAATCTCCCTGATAACAATGTGTAACAGTTTAGCATTTATTAATCTTCTCTTATTTTATTAGTTAAATGTCAAATACTCACATAAAAAGGAAAACATATTTCAGTTATTTAGTGGTTCAGAAAGATGTTGTTGAGGGAGATCATATTGATTTAGCTGGACTATATTTACACTAGAAATTAAAATGCATGTCCTATAATCACTACACTTCTCTTTACATGACTTCATAAGGTAATGTTTAGCCCCTTTGAATTTTACCATATCACTTTTTCTATCCCATATTTGACAGTCAGTTACAATCTGCTGTGTTGGACAAACATCCAGATGTGCATTTATGCAGCTCATCACCTCGTATCCTCTGAGGATGCCGCTGAGCTGCTGGACTGGCTCCCATGAAACCTGGATCTCAAAGGCGCTCAGCGCTGTGGCGTTGATGGTTGACGGCCCCACTGTCGGCTCTGTGAGGAGGCAGTAACATACTTCATCATGTACACTGTACGATGTATATTTTGGGAACAGAGGTACAAACTGACAGTCATGTTCATTTTTATCAGTAATTCATAAGTGAGCTGACTTTGGTCAATCTAGGTTGAGTTTGCCCTCTAGTGGTTACAGCAAAGACTGCAGTTAGAGACAGAATGTCTGTTTCAAACATTTCATTACAAATGTTGCATAGTTGACCTTACTGCTAGCATTCTTCCTCACCTTCCTCTGCAGAGTAGACCACAGCGATCTGGCTGAATGGACCTTCTCCTCTGCGGTTGTAAGCCTTGATCTTCACCTCAAAGGGACTGTATGGCAGCAGGCTGTCATTGTAGTAAACATATCGGGATGACTCCACGTGAGGAATACGCACCACAGTCCAAGATGGCATGTCTTTCTTCTTGAATGCCAGAGTGTAGCCAAAGCCATCACCGTTCTGGTACTCTCTGGCCATGGGCTGAAAGGGTCAGCACAAAATGAAGATGTGAACCTCTACAAAGACAAATGGGCCCAACGTTCTAACACACATCTGCCACTCTGAACTGTCTGTGTGTGTGTCAGCAAGTAATTGAGGATATGTTTGAGCCCTTTATGCACACTTTTCTTGTAGGATAGGTTCACATTCTGTCTTAAAAAAATAGTCACGTGCCCAGGTGAACATTGAAATAGGTTTTGCTTGCTGTCAACATTCCTTCTGTTCATACTGGCTATTAATAGAACCCTTTCTACTGTAATGCGCTTCCAAAAGTGATTGAGGGGCAAAATCCACAGGCCTCAATCTGTGCAAAAATACATTTGTGCGGTCTGAGTTAGGCTAATCAAGTGGAAATCTTCTCAGCTCAACAAAAAAACACTGACTGGGGAAACAAAGTGAAGGAATTATGTGTTTAATCTTTGTAACTGTAATCTGCAGAAGCCGCTCATTATGTTCAGCTCAACTTTGAAATGCATTTTTTTTAATTGCCAGAAGGAGCTCTCTCGCTTCCATTGGAAATGCATCAGGAAAAGATCCATTAATGGCCAGTATGAACAGGAAGAATGATTAAAGCAAGCCAAAACATTTAAATGTACATACTGTATGGGCATGTGAGTATATTTTCAGAAAGACTTGAAGAAATGTTAACATATCCTTTACGTCCATAACCCTGCAGATATCCTATGACCCTATGTGCAGCATCTGTCTTTGGGGACTCCTAGTGGAAGTATATTAAAACACAGTGGTAGACAGCAATGCTGGACACCACGAATGACGCAGTGGTGGCCTAAAGATTAGAGAACCAGGAGGTCGTTGGTTCAATCCCCAGACCGACAGGATAAAATCTGGGTGGGGAAAGTGAGTGAGTCCCTCACTCATTACCACCACTGAGTTGCCCTTTAGCAAGGCCCTTAACCCGCTCAGAACCGCTCCAGTGCAGCTGCTCATTGGCCAGCAGATCAGACTGTGGTTGCAATGGGCAGCTTCCAGGTATGAATGTGTAACTGTGTGAATGTGATCAGGGTGTTCCTGCAAAAGAGAGGCTTCCTCTCAGTGAACCTTCCCTGAATAAATAAAGATAAAAAAAAAAAAAAAACACTAAAATGCTATCATCACATGAAGGTTCTACAGATTACTCAAATTGATGTTCTTTTTGGCCTAGCAAACTTTGTAGATTTTTCACATGCTGTTGCAACAACTAGTAAAGTTAGAAAAACTACAACACCACACCGGATCTAGCTAGACCGGAAACAAAACAACAACAACTTGTTTGGGCTTGCGAGCCGGCCAAAGAGTAGTACATACCTGCAATCGCCATTTTGAATGGGAACATGTCATCCACGTGAATCGTGTAGATCCGAAGAGTTGTTATTTGTGGGGGGGAGTCCGACACCGGGTGCTAATACGACACCGGTGCCTTAACGACCGTTATCTACCGGACCGAATAGCAACGCGGATTTCGGTGCCTTATTTAGGTGCCACCTAAATGCCTGCGCTTCTCTTTGATGCTCCGAAAACGGACGTTAGAGGGAACTGAAACATCGCCGCACGGGACGCTAGTCAACACTACACTTGGCAGCAGGTAACGTCAACCTACTGTTAGCTAGCAGCTGGAGTAAACACGGTTAAAATGCTGACAGCTAAACGGTGTAAAGTATGACTGTATTTCACTGTAGAGGATTCTAACACCAGACTGTAGCTGCCGTTGTCTGAAAAACACAGACTAAGGGTCTGTCCCATTTCTCCCCCCTTAAAACTTCCACTTGGTTTTGAGTGCCCTTGACAGTAAAGTCCCCTTGACGAGGGAAGTGGGGGTGAAGCTCTTTCCCTATGAAATGGGACACCACTATATGCAAATTAGCGTAGCGAACTAGACTTCCACGCAATGTTGAAGAGGCGTGTCAACCAAGACAACCCCTCCACACCCAGAGCCTTAAGCATTTCTGGACGGATCTCATCAATTCCTGGGGCTTTGCCACTGTGGAGTTGTTTAACTACCTCAGCAACCTCCACCAGGAAAACTGACGACAATCCCCCATCATCCTCCAGCTCTGCCTCTACCATAGAGGGCGTATTAGTCGGATTTAGGAGTTCCTCAAAGTGCTCCTTCCACCGCCCTATTACCTCCTCAGTTGAGGTCAACAGCGTCCCATCCTTACTGTACACAGCTTGGATGGTTCCCTGCTTCCCCCTCCTGAGGTGGCGAACGGTTTTCCAGAAGCACCTTGGTGCCGACCGAAAGTCCTTCTCCATATCTTCTCCGAACTTTTCCCACATCCGCTGCTTTGCCTCTTTCACGGTAGAGGCTGCAGCCCTTCGGGCCCTTCGGTACCTTGCAACTGCCTCCGGAGTCCTCTGGGATAACATATCCCAGAAAGACTCCTTCTTCAGTCGGACGGCTTCCCTGACCACCGGTGTCCACCACGGTGTTCGTGAGTTACAGCCCTTGAGGCACCTAAGACCCTAAGACCACAGCTCCTCACCGCAGCTTCAGCAATGGAAACTTTGAACATTGTGCTACTCGGGGTTTCAATGCCCTCCCCAGCCTCCACGAGGATGCCACGAAAAGCTCCGCCCGTAGGGTGTGAGTTGAAAGTCTGTCGGACAGGGCCTCCTCCAGACGTTCCCAATTTACCCGCACTCACCCGTTTGGGCTTACCAGGTCTGTCCAGAGTCTTCCCCCCACCCCCTGACCCAACTCACCACCAGATGGTGATCGTTTGACAGCTCCGCCCCTCTCTTCACCCAAATGTCCAAAAACATACGGCCTCAGATCAGATGAAATGATTAGAAAATCGATCATTGACCTTTGGCCTAGGGTGCTCTGGTACCAAGTACACTTATGAGCATCCCTATGTTCGAACATGGTGTTGGTTATAGACAATCCATGACTAGCACAGAAGTCCAACAACAAACAACCACTCTGGTTTAGATCAGGGAGGCCGTTCCTCCCAATCACGCCTCTCCATGTGTCTCCATCATTGCCCACGTGCGCGTTGAAGTCCCCCAGCAGAACTATGGAGTCCCCGACTGGAGCCCCATGCAGGACTCCACTCAAGGTCTCCAAGAAGGCCGACTCTCCCGAACTCTTGTTGACAACAGTCAGAGTTTTCCCCCCCACAACCCGCAGGCGTAGGGAGGCGACCCTCTCGTCCACCGGGTTAAACTCCAACGTAGCGGTGCTCAGCCGGGGGCTTGTGAGTATCCCCACACCCGCCCGGCGCCTCACACCCTGGGCAACTTATGGCTGCAGATTTTAAATCTCCAGGTATTTGCATTCATTGTTATTATTGTAAATTATCCCAATCTACACTGACTGTGGAATGTGTTTTGATTAGGCTACTTGATCAAACTGATGTTGTTGGGCCATGACTTATGCAATAATGTTGGTTGTTGTTCATTGTTTTCCAGAGTGACCGTCCAGATATTGCAGGTTGAATATTGACATGCCCATCCTACGCCTGTGGTTTGATGTGGAGTTAGAGACCAAACAGGACTTCAGGTTAAGTAGGTGGGCCATGCATGCTCTGCAGCACCTGATGCAGAGAGAGCAGAACCATGGCTGGGGCAATGATTTTGAAGTCCAGTGTGCCCAAATCCACTGTTCACAGGATTATACACAAGGTGGCACAGTTCATTTGGGACAATCTCCACAGAGCCATCGCCTTTCCTAAGCCTGCAGACCTGGAGACTATGGCTGATGGATTTGCCAGGCGTTCTGGGACACCCGTCCTCAACAACACTGTTGGTGCTATTGATGCTTGTCATATTAGAATCAAGCCTCCATCAATTCATCGCCTGGACTATTTAAATTACAAAGGGTTTTACTCAATAAACATGCAAGCCATCTGTGACTCTACTGGAAAGTTCCTGGATGTTTTCGTAGCCTATCCAGGTTCCGTACACGACACACGCATCTTAAAAAACAGTTACTTTTATCTGGCCAGAAAGTATCCACCCAATGGATACTTTATCCTGGGAGATGGTAGATATATTTGTTTGGAGACACCAATCTGCCTCATCACTCCATACAGGGAACCTGTGAATGGTCGGGAGCAAAGAAAATTTAACTACCATCAATCAAGGGCACGTTCCATTGTGGAGAGAGCCTTTGGCATTATGATTTAAAAGTATTTATTTCTCGATAAAAGTAACACAATATGTGAGATTAAATGCCAAACATATCAGATATATACATAAATACGATGTCCTAAACCGTTTTCCGCCATCTTGAATTATTTTCTTCAACTCGAGCCACTGACATACGTCACGCTGCCCTCACGCTGCCTTTACTCCGATTGTCGCTTTGTCGCATCGCTCAGCATTTGCATAATATAGACTTCTTGTCTATTTTGGCCCCGCCTTGCTCGTGGCAACGGCAAGCTCGTCGCTTGTCGCTGGCAAACGGCCATTCCCATTGAAAATGAATGGCAGCCTGTTGCTTTGTCTCTGTCTCGTCAGCCTTGCCTCGCCAGCCTCGTGGTGCATTCAAAGTTAGTGTAAAATACCCTTTTCACATCCAGTGGTTGTTTTCGCCGTTTTGTGCTCCTTTTTTTTTTTTTAGATCAACTTTTTATTGTTTCATATTTTTGAACATACAGAACAGACAAATACAATTGAACAAGTTGCTTCGGCGCAACATTACTTTTCCCAGGGACAGATTTGACAGCGACACTGCCTTCTCAGCTGCGCGCTCACAAGCTCCACACGGGACGTGACAGAGGCTGGTAGCAGAGTAATCATGGCAAGCAAGAAGCAGCCAAAGCTAACTTTTGAGAGCGTTTTAAGCTTCGTGGCTTTTTGCTAGACGGCGCTCTGAGCCAGGCAGACACAAAGCTGACAACCTCACAGATGGATGCAGTGGAGATGGCCTCATACATACAGTTGTGGAAGGATTTCCAGAAAAGAGGCTGCATGTGTCTACGACAATGCACGGTCCATCGTGGCTGCGCGACCGGTACAAGTCGATACAGACATTACATACACTAACACTGTGTAACGCCGATGACCTGCTGATGTGCATTCAACCCGCGCTGGACTTGTTCCTAATGAATCAGCTGTCACTCTGTTAGTAGAGAATCCAGCCTGCAGACACTTCACTGATAAACCATAGATTGGCTTTATGGTCAAAGACAGTTTTTGTATAATTAACTTCAGTCTTTGCCAGAGACCCCTGCTTTTAAAAGTAACATAAAAGTAACGAGTAAAGTAAAAAGTTACTTTCCATAGGGGGTAACTAAGTAAAGTAACGGATTACTTTTTTAAGAAGTAACGAGCAAACACTACTTTTAAAAGTAACTTCCCCAACACTGTATATATATATATATATATATATATATATATATATATATATATATATATATATATATATATATATATATACACACAGTTGTGTTCAGAATAATAGCAGTGTGTTTAAAAAAGTGAATAATGCTCAAAATCCTTAGAATAGCTTTTAATTCCATAACATCAATGCATTGGGAACACTGCCCATTCAATTCCAAATCAAAACATGACCAAAATTGATCAAGTTTGTGTTATACCTTTACAGAAAGTGAAGAAAAAGGAATATTAGGCATTTTTCTTTACAAACTCAAACATTTACAGTATAAACTGAAAAATGTCTCAAGGGTTTGCTTTACTTTGAATCACTGCACTAATATTTAGTTGCATAACCATTATTTCTGAGAACTGCTTCACATCTGTGTTGCATGGAGTCGACCAACTTCTGGCACCTGTGAACAGGTATTCCAGCCCAGGACGATTGAACTACATTCCACAATTCCTCTGCATTACTGGGTTTTGCCTCAGAAACAGCATTTTGGATGTCACCCCACAAGTTTTCTATGGGATTGAGGTCTGGGGATTGGGCTGGCCACTCCATAACATCAATCTTGTTCATCTGGAACCAAGACTTTGCTCGCTTACTGGTGTGTTTTGGGTCATTGCCTTGTTGAAAGACCCATTTCAAAGGCATTTCCTCTTCAGCATAAGGCAACATGACCTCTTTTATTAGTATTTTGATGTATTGAAACTGATCCATGATCCCTGGTATGCGATAAATAGGCCCAACACCACAGTATGAGAAACATCCCCATAACATGATTTTTGCACCACCATGCTTTACTGTCTTCACAGTGTACTGTGGCTTGAATTCAGTGCATGGGGGTCGTCGGACAAACTGTCTGTGGGCCCTAGACCCAAAAAGAACAATTTTGCTCTCATCAGTCCACAGAATGTTGCGCCATTTCTCTTTTGACCAGTCAATGTGTCCTTTGGCAAATTACAATCTATTCAGTACGTGTCTTTTTTTCAGCTTTTTTTCTTGCTGATAGCTTTGCTTTACCTAGCCTTCTTCTAATCGTAACAGTACTCACAGGTAACTTTAAGTCTTCTTTGATTTTCCTGGAGCTGATCATTGGTTGAGCCTTTGCCATTTTGGCTATTCTTCGATCCGTTCGAATGGTAGTTGACCGTTTTTCCCAAGTCGTTCAGGCTTTTGAGCAGCCTATAATCTTCTGCACTTCTTTATATGTCTTCCCCTCTCCAATCAACTTTTTAATCAAAGTCTGCTGTTCCTCAGAGCAATGTCTGGAACGACCCATTTTGCTGAGTATTTCAGTGTGAAATGCACTATAACCAGCATGCATAACATTTGCTTCCTTCCTTCCTTAAATATGGGCCATAATTGATACCTGTGAAAGACTGTGAAATGATGAAAATGACTAGGCCCTATCAATATTGTCTGTGAAGCTTTCACAAACAACCACCAGGTCTTTGCCAGTTCCACAAAAGTAAACGCAAATATGAAAGACAAGGAAAAACCGCACTCTGATGGAAGACAAACAGAAAGTGCAAGCTAGGATTTTTTGGTTTAACTTTTGGTTAAATTTGGTGAATTATTTAGCCCCTAGCGAAATTAGATTAGGCAAACGTCGACACATTGTTAATAAGTACTTAAGTATTTAAATAGATTTTATTATGCTACAGCACTGTATGCTATACATGTACACGTACAATATACTATAAACACTTGTTATTTACGACACACAAACACAAACACACACATACACACACACACACACACACACACACACACACACACACACACACACACTGAGTTTACTCACCGTCCAGGTAACAATGAGTTCATTGCGGTCTCCTCCTCCACCTCCAAGACCACTGGGGGCCACTGTGGGAGCTGAGCACCAAATATACAAACATAGGATGATATAATCAGTGGATCAGGGTAGCATCAAAGTAGCATAGGTCAAGAGCAGTGATGGGAATAACAGCGTTATAAATAACGGCGTTACTTTTTTTCAGTAACGAGTAATCTAATTGATTACTCTTCCCATCTTAATAACGCCGTTACCGTTACTGCCAAAAACTGCGGCGCGTTGCTATATTTGAAGATGTTTTTTTCATCAGAACAACTAGATCTCTGAGTCTGAGCCGAGAGGCAAATACTTTTTTTTACTGTTCCTCCTTGGTTAATGGGCAGTGCATGACGCAAGCACATACATGCTGACGATTGGCTGAGGTTGAGTAAAATGTCATGGTAAGCCAATCAGAGGTAGAGTTGGGCGGGCGTTCGAAAGCATGCATAGTCGGACACACAAGAACAACACAAGCGAGTCAGTCAACGAGAGAGAGGCGTTATGAAATCAAGGAGAGGGTTAATTTTTCCTGCTACAGATTTTCCACCATGGTCAGAAAGAACAGGGGAGACACTTTGTGTCTCTTACTATATGACTCTAGAGTCGGTACTTGCTCGAAAGCTAATCGTCGTCACTCTCTCACTTCTCCCTCGCTCTATCACCTACTCCCCACACACACACACACACACACACACACACACACACACACACACACACACACCAGCGCACAAGTATAAACATTAGGCCACTTTTGCACTACAAAGAGTGTATATATTTGTTTTTTAATTTTGGTATAGTGCTTAACAAGCATAATTTAATTTTGCCCAGTTGTGGCCTGTTGCAGTGTTGTGTTATTTGTATCGATCCTCGAACTATTTACTTTCAGAATTTGTAACTGAATAACTAATTTAGTTACTTTTTGGAAGAAGTAACTAGTAACTGTAACTAATTACTTTTTAAAAGTAACTTGCCCAACACTGGTCAAGAGATTCTTTCCTTTCAATTCCTTCAACCACAAACTAAATCATCTTTGAAAGTGAAGGATACAAACTGTTTTTAAAAAATCTTACAACATGATTGGTTGAGTACATTTGGCAGACATTAGGTATTAACAGAATGACCTTAATGACATTTGAGTGTGTAGGAACTTGAATGTCAGCTTGAACTTTTGCTTCAACTTCTAATGTAGCCAGCTCATCATCTCGGCTTGAGTCTAAGGCTACATTACTACTAGCATAACACACCTGAATCAACTGTCAGCAATCAATGTGTGGAATAAAGAAGACAGTTCTGCTGCATTGATTTCAATGTTGTGCAATGCTAAGTAGAGTGCCTGTAAGCATCCATAATGAAATTATAGCAAAAATCTGCCAGTTGCAACAACTAGAAACTAGAAGAACTAGAAGAATGCACTGCCACTCGTTCAGCTGCAGGGTCATCAGCTGGAGCCACCATTCACTGATGATTACACAGTACATCTCCGAATGGGGGGGGGTCTCCCTGCCATCTGCCCTGCAGTTGACCCTATTGAGGTGTTGTACCCCACGCACCCTCTGTAGCCTCGCCCCAGTCATCTCCACTGCCTGCAGAAGCTGGGCCGCTAATTTCCCTACGAAGCCCCGACACCCAAACTTCAACTGGGTGGATGGTTGTAGCCCAGCCAGCCTCCCTGTACTCGGCTGCCAACTAAGTATGTGAGTTTGTTTGCTGCTGGTATCCCTTCCTCCCAAGGAACAGTGAGCATAATGGCAAGGCCCTTTTTGACTGCTGCAGGTGGAAACACTAACTTCTTCCCCAGGTGGACCCGCATTTCCCACGCATTTCCAGGATTAAGTAGAGGTGGGCAGGAAAGATTGTAGCCGATCCCTCTCACCCCGGACACAAACAGTTTGAACCCCTCTCCTCTGGCATTAACCTTCACCCCCCTCATCAGCCTGTATAGTCGTTGCAAATTCTGCACTCAACCCATTCAGCCTCTTTTTTTTTATGCAACAGTTATTTTGTATGTATGTACTGTATGTATTTGTTTTACTGTATTTTATTGTTTATTTTATATTAATGTTTTCTCTCCGGGAACCATCACCTTATCGTGGTGGAGAGGTTTGTGTGCCCCTATGAACAGCTGGCCTTGCGACCTACGACAGTCACATACCTACACACACACACACGCATACACGTGCGTTGAATAGCTAAACAGCTCGCCCATAGCGAAGTAGCTTATTGGTGTACCCCTCTTTTGTCTGTTCTTTTGTCTGCAACACGTGTTTCACACTAGCTAACAGCTAGCCCCTAGCCACACGTTAGTTTAGCAGCTAGTCTTGCTAGCTTTCCACAGTCACTCACAGACAAGCTAATCGGCTAGCACAAAGCCTATAGACCGTTTGCAAACATGTGACCACGACCACGTGACGACGCCATGATGGACGGTAAATCACTGGCAATAACAAGCTAAACTGTGTAGTAGACGAGCGGAAAGTTTCATAGTTTCAATCAGTTTGAAATACATAACACTAAATAAACTGTATTTATGGCTTCTTCTATTGAACAACAAGTTGTCGTGCCGTTATCGGTCGAGGTAGGCCATCTGGTAGGTGCTCACAAAGAGCAGTATTTGGAGAAGTTGGAGATAGCAGGATTGGATATCGACCCTTAATTCTTTCTCCCTCCGTTTTCACGGACCTCATTAAATCACAGAGTCTGCCCGACTTCAGTCCACAAGATCTGTACCACTATGTGGTAAACGGGGTATCCTTTGTAGCTGGCTGGGTTACAGGTAAGCGATGCTACGCTAATGGCGGGGGAAGGTACCTCATAATGGCAAAGATAAGACATCAATTTTAGTGTTTATTTTGTATTAACATCTATTCTTTACTTAAGTAAAGATTTATATAACACGTAGCCCATGTTTTTAGAGGACATGGTCAGTCGCGATGGTCAGCAGCTAGCTGCAGCTAGCTCATCAGCTAGCATAGATGTGTATATATCTATGGTAAGCTAGCCGGAGTAGGAGCTCTACAGACCCACATTTAACTAGTTTTTTTTTGGCCTTTTTTAAGCTAGTTTCGGGCTTCAAAATGTGCGGGCAACTGCGGCATGTCCGGGCAGAGACGGGGTGAGTGGACTTGGACTGGACGGAGCGTTGGCATATGGCAGGCAGAGAGCATTTATATATGTATCTCTGTCCTATTCTTCACATCAGTGAGGCTTTCTTCTCTTGTTTCAAACGAAGTGAATACATGACGAAGTGACTGGACCTATCCATCACCTCTTGCGTGTGGATTCTCAACGTCCTGGCTGCGGTTGCCCGGTCTTTGAGACACAGGTGTTGTCTGTTTTTTTTAATCACTACACACGGTTCACAACACGGTTAGTTAGCGTAGTTAAACACTACACACAGTGAAATTACGTGTCCTGTTTTTATTTCATGCATACTGTCTGCTTTGAGTGAGTGAAGCTATGGGCTGAGCTCTGTTATCTTAGAGCTGTTTGTTTTGGAGAAGAGTTGTCAGGCGAAGTGGAAGAGAGCGTGTCACGGAGGATAATGGGAGCAATGCGAGTAAAACTGTTACAGCACATTTTTTAAATAGTTTAATGAGCTTAAAATTGCACATTGAAACTGTTATGGTTATTTATTAATTATATATTATTATTTAAATGTAATATTTAGTGTAGTGTGTAGTCCATCTTCAATTCAATTCAATTCAATTCAAACTGAATTGAATTGAATAACCCCATGCCTGTAATGAGATGTATGACAATAATAGTAGTGGGAAGTCCAGGGCAAACTTTGCCTTTGGTTTTCTGGATGCGGCCTGTGGCCCCTCACCTGCTTGCTGTGTGCGGACGGTGTGTGAGGGCAGGCTGGCCTCTCCGCTTCCCAGGATGTTGCTGGCAATGACCTGGAATTCATAATCCATCCAGGGCATCAGTCCCATCACACGAGCTGACTCTGCATTCCCCTCGATGTTCACCGGCTCTGGTGTTCAGTGAGCAGACGTGTGTTTATTCACATGGAAAGATATGTGAAGCATTAATATTCAATACACATTTATTCCCAATTTATTTAATCTACAAACTATCCAAAATAATGACAAATTGTCCATAATACATTTTTCAAAGTACTTATTTAGTCTGACTAAGTGATCCCATTTAAAAAGCTATAACCAGTAAATGTTTGATGTTTGGTTTTAATAGTAATAATCGTTTTAATACTGTGGTGTTGAGTGTTTAATTTCCCTGTTTTTGATGATTGTTATGGTTGGTTGTATTTCTGTTTCTGTTTCCTGTATTTTCCATGGATTGTTTATGTATGTATGTATGTATGTATGTAGTTTGTATTCGATGTAACGATCTGACCATCATGGCCCCAGCAGAGAGGCGACTCTTCGAGGAGAAAGTGGCGGCATTTGAGCGCACTGTGGAGAGTCTTTTGAACTCGAGACCCGGTCAGTGTGCCCACGTTCTGGAGAGGATCTCTAAGCAACAGCAGTGGTTAAAAGAGAGACCCTGGGTGAGCCATTTTGTTCCGTACCTAGACATTGTTAAGGGGAGGTTGGATAGCTTTCTCAATGGCTGACCCACCAGCCTGCCTGTCTCTCAGCCAGCTAACACCGGGGCTATTGGGGAATTGTTTGTCGCTCCGCCTGCCTCTTTGCCTGCTTCTCCAAGTCAAGCAAACACTCCACACGGGGAGGAGCCAAAGACTTTCACATCCTTGTTCGAACAGTTTTCTATGTGGCTTAAACAAACTGAGAAAGCCGAAAGAGCCAGCCTCCAAGCTGCTAGTCAGAGGCCCAGTACTTCCACTAGCAGCTCCTCCGATGCAACCTAGTCAGCGTACGCCCCCGACCACCAGCAGTCCTATGAGGGTACCTGCCTGGCTATCTTCTCTGGGACCCGTGGAGGAGATGGGGAAAAGGACGTCATGGCTCCCATCTCCATGCCCCGCTTCTACCTCTCTTCACCCCAGAGGCTAAGCTGATCAGTGTCCCCAAGCTACCTGGTGTCCCCGAGCTCCCCAGTGTCCCCGAGCTCCCCAGTGTCCCCGAGCTCCCTAATGTCCCCGAGCTTTCCAGGGTCCCCAAGTTCTCCAGGGTCCCCGCACCGTCCAGTGTCCCCGAGCTGCCCAGTGTCCCCGAGTTGACCAGTGTCCCAGCACTGCCCAGTGTCCCCAAGCTGCCCAGTGTCTCCGAGTTGACCAGTGTCCCAGCGCTGCCCAGAGTCCCAGCTGGCTAGCAGCCCCCCAGAGTCCCGGCTGGCTAGCAGCCCCCCAGATCGCCGGCTGGCTAGCAGCCGCCCAGAGTCCCGGCTGGCTAACAGCCGCCGTAGGGGTTTCGTCTTCGCCGCCGGCCGCCTGGGGTTCCCCCTTCACTGCTGCCAGCAGTCCTGCTGGCCTAAGCAGTTCAGTCCCCTGTTCCCGAGTGCCCACTGTTCCCAGTGCCCGAGTGCTCACTGGTCCCCAGCGCCCTAGTGCCCACGGTCCCCAGTTCCCTAGTGGCCACTGTCCCCAGTTCCCAAGTGCCCACAGTCCCTTGAGCCCCACGTTCCACAACCCTTATTTCCCCAGGTTTCACGATCCTCAGTTTTCACCCCATTGACTCTCTCCGCCCTCGTTTGGTTGTTTTTGTTTCCTGGACACTTTTGGTTTTTTGATCTTTTTTGATGATTCCTCCTCCGGTCTCGCTCCGCCCTCCCTGGGTTGAGTTTTTGTTTTTTGGGACGTCTGGGATCCGTCCCTTGAAGGGGGGGAGGGGGGTTCTGTTGTGGTGTAGTGTTTTGTTTCCCTGTGTTTTGACGATTATTATGGTTGGTTGTATTTCTGTTTCTGTTTCCTGTATTTTCCATGGATTGTTTGTTTAGTTTTCCTGTTTGTATTGTGTATTCCTGTTCTTTGATGATTATTTCTGTTTCCTGTTTTATTTTGATAGTGTGGTTTTCTGTCTTGTCTTGTCTAGTTTTACTTCCTGTGTTTTCCCGCCTTTTTTGATTACTCTGCCTCTCCTAATGTGTTTCACCTGTTGTATCACCTGTTCCTTGTTTGCTCATTACCTCTTGTATTTAGCCTCTGTGTTCCCTTTGTCTCTTTGTTTTGTGTCCTTGCCCTGTCAGTTTGTGTGTTTCTGTTGATTCCTGTCATGTCTTCCAGCGTCAACTCAAGTCAGTTTCTGTGTTTGCTGTAGTTACCTGTTTTTGTACTTCCTTTGTTTTTTGGATTCCTTTTTACTACCTCCTGGAATTGTTTTTTTTTTGCCTGCGGCAGCTCTCAGGACTCCCTTGGTTGTTTTTTGTGTTTTGTCAAATAAATCCTCAACGCCAACTTTCTCCTGCCTGCCTGCCTCTCTCTGCGATTGGGTCCTATTATTCTCTGCTACCTAACAGTAAGTGTTCATATCTGATTTTGTATGGCATTCCTGTCTCTCATAACCACTCACACATAAACATACACAGGTCCACACATCCTCATTTTATCTATATTTTTGTAATTGTATGCCTTGGTTGTTTCATGTAGCCAACCTTATGCTTTAACCTATGTTTGATTCCAGGATCACTTGAGTTTAATTGGTAGATTTCAGATTATTTTTAATTCATCATGAAATCTAACCTTAGGTGAAATTCCGTCTATTCCTACACACGCACGCGCACACACCCCTACCTGTCATCATCTTCTTCCACCCTGCTGATAGCGAGGACCGGCCCATGATGACATATTTGCCAATGGGACTGTGGTTATCGTAGCCACGACTCCACCTGAGCTCCACCGATGCCTCAGCCACGTTCTTCACCAGTAATCCTCCAGGAGGTCCTGGGGGGCCTGGACACAACACAGACATGTTAGCGTTTGACGGAGTACATGAAGTAGCAGGAGTTTGAGCAGTACTCCATGATTCTGATGTCCACATTGCTGCAGCAAGCCCCACTAATTCAAAGAGACACATGTCGTCTGTCCTGATACCTCAAACTAACCAGAAAGCTCTGCAAGGCTCTCAGGTAGTACCTGTAGTTATCGCTGTGCATAATATAATATTTAGCTATCAATATACTGTATTTAAAAAAAAAAAAATGACAGGAAATAAGGAAATGGGACTGTTTTCACACTGACTTATGTTGATAATCTTTCTCCTTGTATTTTGCAGGACTGTATCCCTGAATTTAATAATTTCTTTGTCTTCAAGGCTTTTATTTCTCGTGTTTCTGTAATAGTAAATGCAGTGTTCTTGAGAAAATGACAGGCGAAGACAGCTTTGAGGCATCTTACCTCGAACCACTAGTTTGGCTGAAGCCGAAGCACTGTCCACCACAGTCTGAGCTGTGCACATGTATATCCCTGCTTGACTCAGCTGAGCATTCACAATCAGCAGGTCACCAATGTTTTCCTTCTGAAAGGGCACAGAAAGAGCAAGAGAGAACCGAGCAAATAAGTTCAACGCTGTTAGTCAGGAGTCTAACAGACGCAACATTACAGTGAACTCGCTGAGCTGAAGATTACAGGAGCTTATTTTCAGCATCACATCAACATTAATTAAAACTTTAGACATAAAGGAACGGGGACATGAAATGGATAGTTAATCTCATTTAGGAGTGTATTTCTGCCAGGCCCTGTGCTCAGGTACCGTGAAATGTTCAACTTGCCGTCCTGAAATTAACTAATTATTGTGGGGAAATATCTTGCACATAGTGGCGTGGTCAACTTAGTCGAACTGAAAATGCTGGGAAGCCTGTTGTCTATTTTGGTATGTTGGTCCAAACTTTGGCGTCAGTGTAACAGCATTTACTTTTGGCACCAGATCCTCACAATATAAATACAGGTGAAACAATATTAGCATATTATTGAATAACAGGTAAGACCAGGAGCCAGTTGAGGTGGTTCGGGCATCTGGTAAGGATGCCCCCTGGGCGCCTCCCCTAGGGGAGGTGTTCCAGGCACGTCCCAGCTGGGAGGAGGCCTCGGGGAGACCCAGGACTAGGTGGAGGGATTATATCTCTAACCTGGCCTGGGAACGCTCGGGATCCCCCAGTCGGAGCTGGTTAATGTGGCCCGAAAGGGAAGTTTGGGGTCCCCTGCTGGAGCTGCTACCCCCGCGACCCGACCCGGATAAGCGGATGAAGATGGATGGATGGAGGTAAGACCAGCAGTGATGAAGGCAGCCTCAACCACAGTTGTTCAGTAAACGATGGAATAAATCTTTAACAACGATCCTCAATCGTTAAAAAAATACCAAACCAACGTATGAATGTATTTGCTAACAAGTAGTTTGTGTGTGTCACAGCCTGATATATCTTCTTCCTCTGTGCCACAAAAACACATCAGTGATCCACCCTGTTGCACTGGCTGACATGTTTCGTCATCACCATGAACACACACTGTACTGCACCAATTCTGCATCCATTCTCAAATTTTACACTTTAAAGTTTCTTGCTACATTAAAGTCTCTATCCACTTCACAGCACTTAATGAAAACTCCCTTTTAATGATGATAGTTCTCCTGTTACTCTCATTATTTCCCTTTTTTTTTTTATTATACACTGATGTATGAAACTGCCAATTAGATTAATTTACTTATTAATTGAAGGTGCCAGAAGGCCGTTCTGGATGGTGCCGGCCCACTTTAAACCCTGACCGTCCTGCTGCCAAAAACATTCACTATAGAGCTCCAAATGTGGAAAAGAGCCCAAACAAATGGACTATTTCCTCCTATTGAGAGCCACAGACACTGTTGGGAAGTCAGAAAGCACTGAGAGATGGTCTTGTTAGTTTTTTCAGCGTTTTTTCCTCTTCAGTAAAACCAGAAGGAAAACCTTTGATCAAAGAGGCAGCATGTTCTTTCAATCTGTCTTTTCATGAGAATTACAAACACTAACAACCTCAAAGCTCAGGTGGATTCTGCTAATGGTCGACCATGGTCTTATCTGTTTGATGTTTTAAAGCCTGAAGGGGACTGCTGACTATCAGTCAGTACGTACATGCACACCAATATTCCACTATTATTCCGAAAAATTACAATATTCCCGAATTTGATACAGGTCATGTAAACAGAATATTCCAGTTGGATATTCCGAATAAGGCCTTTTTCCAAACACAGCATTTTCCAATTAAGACGTGGGATATTCCGGTATTATTCGGGTTTTAGAGGCATTCTTTGTACATGTATACAGCGCATTCGGAATATGCGTCTCAATCGGGGTTTTTACCGCAGGCTTATGGTCAGCTCTGTGCGTTGTTATGGTTTCTGTACACAAACCAACCAGCCAACAATTTGCAAGGCTGAAGACCTGATAAGGAGAAACACAGCTACATTTAAACATTATCTAAGACTTGGCTATCAAAAGGTTTTTGGATATGCGCACTGTAATGGAATTAGTTTAGTGGTTTCTTTTGTATGTCCTATTACACCCCTTACTGGTAAGTAGCTGCACTAAAATGTAAGTGAGGTAACAGTTAATGAGAATAGGAGGAGGAAGTAATGTTTAGAAAGTTCATTTTTCCCATGGCTTCATAGAGGGAGCATCACAGTGTACGTATATCTGCTTGATCCTGTGCCTTAAAGTCCACAAAACGGCTTCATCCGTAAGTTATCCACTATTTACAGTTATGGCTGTACAGGAACAGGACTCACCCCCTCCACCCGGTGGTATGGCCCGGCCGAGGCCTCCAGGTCCAGCAGGACCCTGTTGAGGGCCCAGGTGAAGGTCAGGTCCATGGTGGGATCGTGGGAGGCGTGACACTGCAGCGTCACATTCTCCCCCTGGTTGATGTCAGCGTTGGAAGGAGCCAGTGTGATTTTGGTGGCATCTGCATGGTTTGGGCAGAAAATTAAAGCTAATTCAGAGGAAAACTAGTGGCAGCGGTGTGAAAGTTTGTGGCTCTATGAGAACCACGTTTGAATATACAAAAACAAATCCTCTAAAATGAAGAGAAAGTTGATGTTCCTGATAGGCATGAGTTTTCACATCCCATCGATAGAGCTTTCTCACAGCTGACATTTGAGCATGTCCAAGTAGGTAAAGCACAGTTGGCTCACTGTCATGGCTTTCGGAGACTTGATAGAACTGAGGAATTTTGTTTCACCTGCTGTCAAAATGTCTGCTGAGAAAAAAGGTCCATTAGATAGAAAATACCAACTGGGGGACTTGCTCAGGTGAAAGACAGCAAAGCTTTTCAAGTAGTGTTCCATTTAAATAGGCCTGTGGTATGTGGGGAGAGTCCAGTTAATGTGAAAGTGACATAGTTATTCTTATTAGTCTATCTGCAGATTAGAAGTGCTTATATTAAGTATGAGAAAGATCAATTAATTACAATGTTTAATACCTCCTCCCTCTTTAACAATCATGAAAAGGCCTACTAAGAGACAAAACCTAACTAGCACATAAACTTGTGCTGTCATTGTTCTCATATAGTCTAAGATTTAAAAAGATTAAAAAAGTAAGTAAAAAACTTTACATAACACATCAAATCAACCATAATTTTTATTTATTTATTTGTGTTTTAAAGCATTGTGTCCACACTATGTACTGATCAGGACATTTGACAATTAAAAAATAAGCCAGTGCTCTCTGGTGAACAAACTAGTTTTAAACAAGTTTTTTTAAGTTTCTAAATTACTTAAAACATATCTTTGACATGTCTGTACTGCAATGTTTTGTTATTTATCTGCCATATATGCAAATAAGAATATATCTGTAATAAGCGAATAAGCCGATAAGCCTGGTTGATTTATTGGTTTAGTGCTAATTTGTGATGATTTTTTTTTCTCAATTACTTGGGATTTCAAGAAATAATAATGTGTTTTTATCATTAGAACTTCAGTTCAGGGTCAAAGATAAAAGTATGTATAGGCCTTACACTGCAAAAACAAACATACAGACAAACAAAAACATTGACAGAGCATCTGTAATGACACTCTTACAATATAAGATAATACATTAAGGACCGTTCGGTATTTATGGAATGGACCACCGGAGGAAAATAGGGGAGGGTCATGTCTTTTTATTCTTTGTTGATGGGAGGGTCATCCAATTATTTTTAGTCTAGGGGGGAGGGTCACCCAACTTTGCATCCTTAACCTAACAGCTAGCAGCTAGCAGCTAGCAGGGCGAGCTAACTACCGGCAGGATAGAGACAGGGTAGGTGAATTTAAACAATGTCTGAGTTGAAAATGCATCTTGTTGTCACGTAAGGGCCCTGTTCATGTTGCACAGACATTTTAATTGCATTTTGTGTCTGTTAAGAGGCACAAAGGCACTCTAAAACGTGCCCCGACAACTGCCGTTTTAGATAAGTGGAAGCTCGTAGACGTAGCTGCAGCTACTCCGTGTTGACCACACCGATTCGGCTCGTTTTTTTTCTATCGACTGTACTTGCGTATTTATAGCGATCAAGATTAACTTGGAATTCTCCTTTAAGGTAGCCTGTGGGTCACAGCTGACTCTGACAGTTGTAGTTTTCAGATCACAAGGCTACTGACATTGGATGATTTGCTTTAGTGTGTGTGTGTGTGTGTGTGTGTGTGTGTGTGTGTGTGTGTACCTCTGACAGACAGGTGTCCGGTGCTATTGGCTTTGCCCAGGTAGTTTTCAGCAAAGCAGGTGTATTTCCCTTCATCTGCCCTGCTAATGTTGTTGATCCATAAGACGCCATCTGGAGTTACTGTTACTCTGTGAAGACAAAAGAAGAAACCACGTGTGATCAGGACAAATTCACAATTTTTCGACCAATAATAAATAAGTCAAACATTTAAGTTGTTGCCTAAACGTGTTTAGAGCAACTGCGTCACCTTTGACCTGCAGTACTGTACTCACATAAAACACTTCTATTAGTATGTGACTACAGACCATGTGTTACTGATGTTTGTTGTCAACAGTCTGGTCTTGTCACTGCAGCATGGCAACTACACGCAGGTGTGCACCAAGAGAGAACAAACACACCCTACAATTTATGGGAAACCGGAATCAGAACCTGTTGTATTAAATTCAATACAACATTATTAAGAGCGCAACAACGTATCAGCTGCAACATTATCCCTGCCACGGATGTTTTACATCAATACTGAAGGCTTGCACATGGGTTATTATGGATCCCACACAACTTGTAGGCAAGTCCCGCCGTACGAAGCAGACCGATTAGTTGGGGTTAGGCATTTACCTAGTAGTTAAGGTTAGGATAGCCGACTTGTCAGGGGATAGGACCTGAACAAATCGGGGTACGTTACCTTGCGTAAGCATGGATGCCTGGCCAATAGTAGAGTGTGATGCTATTGAAGGGCGGGTCCTTCCTAGAAGTTGCGTGGGTTTCATTACAGATCCTAACGCTGGCTGGGCCAATCACAGCCGATGATCTCATATAGGCAGGTTTGACACCATGACAATTTGCGGAGCCATTGTGCTTCACGCATTGATGAAGAGCATAAACCTAGCTTAGTTATGGCATTTTGGAAAACAACCAAGATGACTAAAGCTGATGTGGAACTTTTTTTTTTTTTTAAGATATTTTGGGCTTTTATTGCCTTTATTGGACAGGACAACTTAAAGCCCATCTTGCAGGGTTTATTTTCTAACAAATTTGCGCAATTTGCTTGTCGGTAATAAACATTTAAACTGTTACCCAATAACATCAAATACAATGGATATCACAAAACGGAATAAAATACGAAAAAGTAGTACTATTTTACAGCAGTTTGGAATGATTCTCTTTTTCCCCACAATGCATTGCATTACGTCACGTTGGGGAAACGACAGACGAAAGCCCCGTCTCGGTTCACTGTCTATGGTCTCGGTCTGTGTCACTGGTCTTGCAAAATATGGCTTTTGGTCTCAACCGAGTCCATGTGTCTTTATTATGTGTATAATAATATTGGAGGGAAAGTGAAACAGCTTGGACGGGGATGCTGTTCGGCTTTTCACAAGTTTAGACAGCTAGCTACGCCGACGTTTGCTAACGTTAGCGCAACAGCGTTAGTCTAGACTGCTAGGTACATATTACGACTGCCTTCGGAGTTTCCTATATCTGCATCCACGTTGTCAACATAAGACCTGTGGCGTTAGTGCTCCTTTTGTACCATACTTTTATTGAATGAAATGTTAAGCTTTGCTCCTATGAGATGGGTGGGTTTTTGTTACGTTACACACAAAGCTAACTGGCTATAGTTAGCCTGTACGTATGCTAGCGGAATTAGCTAACGTTGCGTAGCCAGCCAGCAACTTCGGCAATCAGCAGTAGTTTCGGCGAGCTAACCACGACAGTATTGTCGCCCACAATCAACCTCTGCTGCTAAAAGCAGTCAACCTGCAGTGATGTTTGAAATGGAGACACATGTGGATGTGTTAGCTGGCATGGTTAGCTCGCCGAAACTACTGCCGAAGTTGCTGGCTGGCTACGTAACGTTATTTAATTTCGCTAGCATACGTACAGGCTAACTATAGCCAGTTAGCTTTGTGTGTAACGTAACAAAAACCTACCCATCTCGTAGGAGCGAAGCTTAACATTTCATTCAATAAAATGATGGTACAAAAGGAGCACTAACGCCACATGTCTTATGTTGACAATGTGGACGCAGATATAGGAACTCCAAAGGCAGTCGTAATATTTACCTAGCAGTCTAGGCTAACGCTGTTGTGCTAACGTTAGCAAAACATCGGTGTAGCGCTAGCTAGCTGTCTAAACTTGTGACCGAACAGCATCCCCGTCCAAGTAATAAATAAACACTAGGAAAATATGTTATTACTGGAGCTAGTAGGCTACCATCAAAACGTGAGATATCTAATCGAAAATGTGTTAACAACGTTGGGGGATTTCACAGGTGGGACTGGCAAGTTAGCCCATAGCTAGCATGATGCCTTCTATTTCTAGATCTAGATAAGTTTATCGGTACTTATCTGAACTAACGACATGATGACTTTCACTCGGTGCTATTCACTGACAGTAAAAACACCTCCTCCTCCTCATCCCAGTCAGTCACCATAGTTCTAGTACTAGGCTGAGGCACGTCTCCCCAACGTGACGTCATCACCAAATTGCGTTAAAAAAACCACTAATACCAAAAACTGGCCTTTAACACTATTTGGAGACATTTTTAACAATGATATACATATGTTGAGTGCTTTATGTACCCATTAATCAACAGTGGTGGTTAACCTGCAACATGGGCTTTAAGACAGGAAACTGAGAGAGAGAGAGAGAGAGAGAGAGAGAGAGAGAGAGAGAGAGAGACATATGCAGCAAAGGGCCACGGGTCGGAATCAAACCCTGGCCGTTGCAGTCAGGACTGAACGTTGGTACATCGGGCACACGCTCAACCAGGTGAGCTACCACGGCTGATCCTGTTGAAAAATTTTATTCAAAATCTGATGGCAAAAATATCAACACTTGTTCACAGACATGTTGATACATCACAGCTCATCTCTGCACGCTGTAGGCTGTTAACATACACATCATGTTTCTCAGCTCTGATTGGTTATAGGTCCATCCAGGGTCTAGAGGCATTTACAGCTGTTGATTAGCCTAGAAATCTAGACGCACCCTAGCGGCAGCAAAGCAAGCCAGGGTCAGTCTATCAACTCTCCGTTGGCTTGCGAGCTGGAAAAAAACTAATTCTGGTCAGGCCAATCACATTGTTACGGTGGCCGACAGAGGCAAACGCCCTGCAACTTAAGAAAACACACACAAATAGACAAAACACAAGCAAATTAAGAAAACAACTTCATTAATTTGACAACACATGTGCAGCATTCAGCAAACGCGTTGCAAATACACACAACACAACCAAATACATAAACGCACTGCAAATAAAAAACGATGCAAAAAGAAAAGCACGCAAACCCCGAAAAAAGAAGCGATGCAAAAAGAAAAACAACTTCATTAATTTGATAACACATGCGCAGCATTCAGCAAACGCACTGCAAATACACACAACACAACCAAATACATAAACGCACTGCAAATATGAAACGATGCAAAAAGGAAAGCACACAAACCCAGAAAACAAATGCAACAAAAAAATGCAGCATCCAGATTACACAGGGAGCAGCTAAGTGGAACAGCTTGATTTTCGACCCCATGGGGGGGGGGAGAGAGAGAGAGAGAGAGAGAGAGAGAGAGAGAGAGAGAGAGAGAGAGCGCAACTGCATAGACTGTAAATATTAAGTCTATGTTTGAGATATGTTTTCTCTCGTTTGGTGGGTGTGTCTCGGCTCAGGTCATAGGTGATACTCAATCAGCAGAGACGTCTGTAAACTCGTGGTAATAAAACATTTAAAACTGCATCAGCGTTTAATGTTGACGTTTGTTTAAGCCACATTACATGAGAGGGTTTAATTTCGAGGTCCGAAAGGCGCATTACTGAAGTATAGGCCTCCTCAAGTCTAATATTGTGATTATACAACAACGGTTACCAACAAAATAAGTGATCAATCTGTATTCATATTGTGGAGCAATTCGCTCTTGAAATACAAAAAACAGACAGGATTTATAGTCCCTCCCTGTTTAGTAAACAGCCAATTTACCGTGGGATTTATCAATCTGAATAAATCCCGCTCACACATATAAACACAAAACTGCTTTGCTAACTCCAACGTGTTGTAAGTAAAACATCTGCTGAAGATGTTATTGTATTCATTAGCATGATTGCCGTACTGTTTAGTTCACAAACATCCAACACACCAAAGTACAAACACATAGCGGACCAGACGCAAGCTTTGATTTTGAAAAGCCGAAGCTCAGGGACGGCACCAGCCGGGAGGGCATGAGATGGGAGCATAGACTGTATATTACTAATATATTATGTTAATAATAATAATAATAATAATATGAATTTAATATACAGTCTATGGAGTTCTCCAGGCTGCAGCCATACCCGACTCTAATAAAAAAGCAGAGCGCTCTCTCCCCGTGGGGTCGAAAATCAAGCTGTTCCACTAGCTGCTCCCTCTAGAGGTCTGGAGAACTTCCGTTGTATAATCTGAATGCTGCGTTTTTTTTGTTGCATTTGTTTTCTGGATTTGTGTGCTTTGTGTTTCTTTTTGCATCGTTTAATATTTGCAGTGCATTTATGTATTTGGTTGTGTTGTGTGCATTTGCAGCGCGTTTGCTGAATGCTGCGCATGTGTTGTCAAATTAATGAAGTTGTTTTCATAATTTGCTTGTGTTTTGTCTATTTGTGTGTGTTTTCTTAAGTTGCAGGGCATTTGCCCCTGTCGGCCACCGTACATTGTGTATAGAGTCGGTGGGCAGGCTTAACATAAGGACGGCAGATATGCACATAAGATGGCTGCTGCTGCTGGCATCTTATGTGCCGGTCTTTCGAATCGGCTTTTGAGTTTTGCCGAACCGGATACGGCAAAAGTTTAATCTATCAACTGGTGTTGCTCTGGTTGGCTATGAGTGCAGATGGAATTTGAAAGACAACCGTTTATCCCGCTCTCGGATTGAGCCCTGCCAATGGTGAATTCCCACACCCAACATCTTGATGTGGTTCTGGCTTGTCAGGCTAGCTGTTGATAATGCTCCTCAGAAACTGAAAATGAACTGAGAGGTTCCAGACTAACTCACATTTGCAATTCTGTCTGCAAATGTCATGCTAAGACTCAGGCTATCTGGCAGACATATCTCATATTCACTCTTACCTTTAAACTATGGAAAAAAAAGAAGTATTACTTACATTCTACAGACAGCTGTAAACAGCTCCTCATTTGTAGCTTGGTGGACACCCACACTACGGCTTTAGCATTGAATGTGACTGATGTGTTTGGACTAAAGGAGGATAGCATGGAGTGCTAGGCAATTAGATGTTGTCAATCACACACACTGATAATTAAAACTAAATGGGTTACTGACTAATTGCCTTTGAATAAGCAATTTAGTCCTCACTCAGACAACTGACATTTTGAGGCTTTGCCGACCACTTAACATTCAGACGGTGATGAATTCACAAGTAGAACAATATTAATATGAGGTGGACAAAGGACTGACAAACCTATGACTCATGGTTGTGTGTTTGGCCTTAAACCCCCTCTGAATCAATAGACCCACACCAACACTCAGGTAGTTACAGACTTCCCATGCATCTGTGACAGAATCTGATGAAATCTACAGCAATAAATCCTCTGATACATACGAGTGGTAAGTCACTTTTGATCTCACCTCCAAGTAGGCGTCTTGGGTTTTTCTTAATCTTTTCACAGTTGACATTTTTTATTTTTTTTAATGAGCTGCATCTCTTAGAGTGTACAGAAACTGAGGGCTTGCTCACCCTGCAGATGGTGACATTATTTATCGCTTGAATCTGAAGTTGCCAGAGTGGACATGCATCATTTTCATCATTTGCCTGGAGCAAGGTAACACTGCGGCAAAGATCTCACTATCAAGAGAATGTAGCGTCTACTGCTATATCAGTAAATTATACATATAGGAGACATACACTACAGTAATGTGTAATTTAATCAGAAACATTCTCGTCATAGTTTAATCACTGGTACATTCACCAGCTTTGAACATGTGCATACGTGTGTGTAATAATGATGACTTAAGCCTTCAGGTTCCCACCTGAGCTGGAGCTTAATTTGTATTACGTAAAAGAGATGTTTATTGTTTTGTTTTTTTTGGGGGGGGGGGCAGCACACCCATGCGGACACGTTTCGATTTTAGTAGTGGACTACATAAATGGTGAAGCACCATCTACAGACTGGAACTAAATACTTTGTGTTAAACTGATTTGTCTAATGTCTAAGATGTTTTAAGTCAATCACAGGATCAGTAGCTTCTCTGAGTAAGTTAATGGATGTTTTGTGGCTGTATAAAGATCCTGCATTGCTGGGCAACATGTAGCTAAACAGGAAGGGGTTTATATGTCAGAGTTTGGAGTTTTGTAACCAGGAAACAAAATTACAGGATAGTAAAAAAAAGTAGTCCTTTCTTTCCTTTGACCGTTCGTTGATTTGCTCATCCAGACTTCTGCATTCGCTTTGTGGCCCTCTATCGGCTATAACCGCACTATGCACTTTTGCCAGATCGGGTAGCGGATCTGTAGTTCGAGTGAGACATACGACAGCGGTAATGGACAATTCGGCTTCCAACCTGTAGGGGGACCGAAGAGGAAAAGTGCTTTGGTTTTGCTTTAACTTCACTCTGTATATTACGCTGAGATTCACAGTTTCTCTATTTCATGTATATTCCATATTGTGTGTTATTTATTTGTTTCACAATAGAGAACTCTAAACTCATTCTCTGAAATCACAGCACAAGTCTCCCTCAGGCAAATACCCACCAGAAGGAAATGAGGGATATAGAAATATTACAAAACGACCAGTATTTGTTTTACAAGGTTTTAAAATGTGAAGTGTGAAGAAATAATAAAAGTTAACATGTGCCTAAGGTCAACAAAACAAGTCACACCAAGGCCCTGAGTAAACAATCATGTATAATGACTTTCTACATCATATTATAATAATATAAACAATTAGTAATAATGACTTTCTGGATTATATGATCAATCAGTTTTAATAACTTTCTTTCTATATATTGGAATGTTTCAAATTGACTTCAGTGTACTCATAGTGCAGATAAAGGGTTAATACAGCGCAGAAGGAGATCATCCAATGAGAATTTTCAGAACCTGTTGCTAGGGTGTCTGATGGGAGGGTTTAATTTCAAGCACAGCCCTGAATGGAAAGTTACAAGAGATGATGCCATCTGAACTACTGAACTCAGCTATCCTTGTGCTGAACTCGCTGTGCGCCCAAGGCACTACAGGCTGGCATGTTGCCAGCCCTTTGTCCAGAGAGAGGATGTGCGCCTGGAAGAGGTGTGAAGATCAGGGATGCTTCAAGGAGAATCCCTCCTCTCAGGAGACGTCTGGAAAAGCCATTGGACGCACAAAATGACCTGACACCTGCTGGGACCAATAAGAGAAGAACGCGCCGGAGTAGAATAGTATTTAAACCGTTTAGACAAAGGAGTTGGGGCTCAGTCTGTGGAGTTTTCAGAACGAAGCAAACTGTTGCCCACAGCTGTGTATTCCTGTACCCTTTTCTGCCTTATTGCTTGGAAATAAATCTTGAACAGAAGAAGAGAAGTTGTGGACGTTTTATCTGAAGTTGGAGTGACTTTTTTACCTTCTTCTCAACAAACGAACACGCTGACAGAAGCAAATGTGCTGTACTATGTATGGAAATCAGATTGACTGAGTATTACCTGCTGCTGTTGGTGAGCAGCTCTGTCCCACGGCTCCAGAACAGGCTAGGCTTGGGGGCAGCTCGAGGGCGACACTCCATCTTCACCTGCCCCCCTCTGGCTGCTGGGATCAGTCTCCTTACTGGATTCAACCGGAAGTCTGGGGCCTGAACTGGAAGGACAGGAGGCAGGATGAAGTCCCAATCACAACACAGAGAGAGATGGATGAGATGCAGAAAGACGATGGAGATAGTGAGGAATAATGAAAGACAGGCAGAATGCTTTTAACTTGAGGCAAGAGAGTAGTACAGTATTAAACTTGATGTTATTATTGAGAAATATAATTTTGGGAATGAAAATCTTTTCAAGTTATAAATCAACAATATTAATTGTTTTGAATAAGGGAAACTAAAGACTGTGCTCCTTGGACCTTACCCTGGACTCTGAGCTCGGCAGTGGAGTAGATGGTGCCATGTTTGTTCTCAGCCACACACTGGTACATCCCAGAATCCTCCAGGGCCAGGTTACTGATCTTAAGACGAGCCCCGTTCACCTCTACCCGCTCCTGGGGGGGGGGGGGAATGTAGAAACAGTAGTAGGTGAGTGAAAAGCATGTGTGAGCCGGAAAATGAAGCATACGTGTCATATGTGAGCTGTGGTGTGTGGGAAGTAAAATGTCACAATAAATTCTACTTCACCCAGTAAGGGGGAGAACTCCTACTCACATTTACCCTCCACCTGTGTTTTATGTCGACTGAAACACAACTATAGAAGGTTTTTGAGCTTGCTAAACTTTGGGATTTTGCTCTTTGATTTGTTCTTACACTTCAGCGGCATCAACGGGTTGCTGTGCTTCGGTGGCCGTCATGTTGAATGTAAACAAAAAGCTGCTTGCCATGGCTGCGCTATCGTCATCATGTAAAGCCCACCTCAACGGTTGTGATTGGTGCCTCGATTTGGAAAAATTGGAAATGGGCTTGAATGTGCTCTTGGCCAGACTGACTTGCAGAGCAAATCTCAAATTTGCCGGAAGTTCGTCAGGATTTTCCCAGGCTAATTAAACAGGCCATGACACAGACAATTTACACCGGCTTAAGAATATTTGTAGTTATTACAAATCACATGGCGAGGTGATCCCAGAATGAGACTTCACACTGCTACAGTACATACGCAACAAGTTACTGGCAGGTAAATAATTTGTTTGTAGTCATTAACTACATTTATATTCATAATTGTGTAGTATGATAAGACTCTTACACTTTGCATTTTTACAACTTTGAGATGTTTTTCAACAGCATGTAAACCAATACCATAACAAACAATCCAAAACAAATGAGCCACATATTACAGAGAATGACAAAGATGATCTCTAGCTGCCAGTTTCATTTAATCATACTGTAAGTAATACTTTCCCTCTAACACTACCAGTTAGAAATGAGAAATGGTAGAAAATTAAATATAAGTGATTCCAGTTCGGATCAACATTGTTTGGTACCCAATCATTCACAGCAGCATCTATCCTATTCCAAGTTGAGAAGAGGTTGGCTTCCTGTGTGTAGATGTATCCACTCTAGTTTTATAAGAAATGGCAGAACGTGTGACCTTTTCTGGGTTTAATGTATTCTAAAGTACTTTCTATGGGTCGAAATAATCCATTTACAGAGATGTTTATAGAAGTAAAAGGACAACAAGAACATTAGACATTAACAATGATTAGTGACTGACCAACCACATAACTGCACATATTTTAAGTGTAATGGTTAATAGAAAAAAGAGCAGTGCTAGAGGGAGTATTTTATCATCCCTTTGTGTGTGGAGGTATACAGTACGGTAGAAAGTAACTGTGTGTGTTACCTGTGTGGTGAGTGGCTGTCCGTTGCGTAGCCAGCGTACGGAGGGTCGGGGTTTACCAGCAGCAACACAACTCCAGACAAGCTCGGAACTGATCTCCACCTCCGAGTCGCTCATCACCTGCAACCACTCCGGCTGAGCTGGAGGTCGGGAGAAGAAAGTTACGGAAAAGTAACAGAAATAAAATGGCACACATTGAACAGAAATGCATTTAGGGAGTGAACTCAAGACGTTTTGCCACTTTCAGACATCATTACAATGCTGGCTTAATCGGTATGTAAAGTGATGGTTTTTTGTCATTCAGACAGAGGAGACGTTTACATTAATTTTCCTAATAGCTTCATTCATGACACATGACACATGTGATAGCGAGGAAGATGTTCCGTTATCTCACAGGCTGCATCCCCGATGGATTTAAATCCTTAATGACCATCGTGGGTGCGAGGGACAAGCAGTGAAACTACTTCAACATCAGTGTAATCATTTAACTTTATCTGATAGCCACTTCTGCTGCCTGCTTCATATTATCTGATAGCGCACAAGGACGTTCAGTTAGGACTTGTTTTTTATTCCAGTTTGCTCACATACTGTATGTACTGGATATTAAATTATTTATCCATGCTGTTGGCATGAAGGTATATTGGAAATGCATTTAAAGACTGTTGATTAGATAATTATTGTTAGAGGTTATTTTTAAACTCTTTTACTCGATCACACTGCGGCGGAGGAAATAGTTTTTAGACTGTATATCTGTCATTTCTGATATGACAAGATTGATCTCTGACGTTCAGAGTCTCAGTTTATTATACTGATTTTGTGCATAAGAAACAGTGATTGAGATAAATGTATGACAGTGATCTCAGAAGGTAATACAAGTCATTTAAATGCCCTCTCTCCCTGCATGTTTTACCTTGTGCTGCTGCACCTTTAAATTCATACGAAAAGGCATTGGACTCGGACTTGTGCCGTGTTGAAAGTGATATGAAAATAATAATAATAATAATAATAATAATAATAACTGCAGTCAAAACTGTTGTGGTGTTTAGTGTTTAGTTTCCCTGTTTTTGACTATTATTATGGTTGGTTGTATTTCTGTTTCTGTTTCCTGTATTTTCCATGGATTGTTTGTTTAGTTTTCCTGTTTGTATTGTGTATTCCTGTTCTTTGATGATTATTTCTGTTTCCTGTTTTATTTCTGTTATTATATTTTGATGTCTGTTTTCTGTCTTGTCATGTCTAGTTTTGGTTCCTGTATTTTCCCGCCTGTGTGATTATCTAATGTGCTCCACCTGTTCCCCAGCCCTGGTGTCACCTGTCCCGTGTTTGCTCATTACCTAGTTTATTTAGCCTCTGTGTTTCCTTTGGCTCTTGTCAGATCGTTTTGTGTCCTTGCCCGGTTAGTTTGTGTGTGGTCATGTGCTTTCCCAGTGTAAGTTCTGTATTTCCCTGGTTTTTGTTCTCCCTTGGTTTTTTGGATACCTTTCTTCTTTTTTTTTTTTTAATTGGTTTTTGCCTGCTGCTTCCTTGGTTCATTTTTATGTTTCGATTAATAAATCCTCGAGTTCAAGCCTGCCTCTCCCTGCATTTGAGTCCTTTAATCCCTGGAAACGTAACAAAAACATCCCTGATTAAGCTGATACAGTGTGCTGCTTTGCTGCAATACAAACAGATGCACACACTATCTTTTCTTCACCTTGCACATTGATGCGTCCCTGGTATGTGTCACTTCCCTCTGAGTTGTAGGCTTCACATTCGTAAACACCCTCGTCATCGAAGGAGAGTTCTGGCAGAATGAGGGTGGGGCCCTCAGCACTGGAGCCCGCCTTGGACGGCATCAAACCGTCCACCTTCCTCCATCGCAGTTTTGGGACTGGACTATGAGACAAAAAATAGAGAGGAGTTGGATGAAAAGTAAAGGAAGAATGGTAATTTAAAATGGAAGAGCACAGAGACCATGATGGGGATGTTTGGAAGGAAGACATGCAAGTGTAAGGCTGGACAGGGCACAGCCAACCTAAAGTAACTTGCAGACGCATTATGCAAAGATTTCAGAGTGTTGAACTTACTTTCCATAGGCGAAGCACTCTAACTGAGCGGTGTGTCCTGCTAGGCCATAGGTCTCTGCAGGGAAGCGCACTTTGATGCTCGGAGCTGACTTCCTGGGATTGGCTGAAATAAAATACAATTATATAATATTCAGATTAAATCCCATTTAAATTCACCTTTTATCCAATGTAGGAACTGGATGGGTCTACTGTAATGTTTATCTAAATGTGCATACACAGAGAAATGTGCCTTGTTAGTGATGTTTTTTTTTCGTTCTGGAGCATCATACTTTGATAATTACTGGCCAGATAGCTGTGAGATTTGGTAGATATTTATGATCCCTATAAGATTACTACTGATTTACCTGATCACAGGCCCTTTCCTCTGCTTACCTTGAGTCACCCTATCTATGTTTTCCACTTGTTCCAACATCTGGTACTAATCAAAAAATGTAATAGTACCAATGACATCTAGTGAACACATTAAGTTCTCCAGATGATGAACCCTGTTCATTTTGAGCACTAATAAGCCCTAAGTATATTGTTCGATTTTATATTGAGGGGTCGGATAACCATTGTATTTAGTAGGCTCAACATTAAAGCAACATTATGATTTTTTTACCAGAAAATAACAGCTTCTATATCATCCTGACTTTTGGGTTGGGGCATATGAATGTTGGTGGGGACAGTGTCATGCCAAAAGTTAGAATAAAAGTTACCTATCAAAATGTGTTTCGTATGAAATGTTTTAAGTGTTTGTATTACATATTCAACATATGTATATTCACAAAAATAAAGTTTTAAAATAACAAACCTGAGGTGGACTATTGGAACTCAGTTGAACTCAGATACTCAGGCCTAATCAATAATAACCAGTAGGTTGCTAAATAGTTATCACTTTAAACATAAGCGCTCTCTGTCCTGTGTGTGCTCATATTGGTTCATCAGTTACACAGTTACACAGTTTGTGCTGATGTCCGTGGTGGTGTCGTACCGTCGGGCAGCACAGTGAGTGCGTTGGCCTTGCTGAAGGTGCTCTTGGTGCTGATGTCCATGTTAATGGTGGTGAAGCAGAAGTAGTTCCCTGTGTCGTTTGGCTCTGCTCTAGCCACGTACAAGTTACCTGTCACCTGCGACACAAACCAGCGGCTGTCGTCCTTCTTGATGAAGTTGGGAAACTCGTTGATCAACCAGCGATAGGATAGAGCTGGAGAGGAGACAGCAAGTCACATTACTGATTTCAATACGGAAACGGTCAGCAGAGGCAGTAAAAATTGTGCTTTATATTCACCCCTATCCCAAAAGAGGTTAATAATTCTGCTAATTTTAAACACTGTGACCTGTGAACCACAGGTTGTGACCCTTATCCGACCCTTATCAGCTGCAGGCTGCAGGTTTTCTGACAGCTAGATCTCAGTGAAAGAAAGCTGATGACATGAAAATAATAAAACAGCCCATTATTTTTTAATGGTATCTCACTGTCTCCTCATCTTTCAGGTGATTTAAAATACTGAATAACTAGTGTGTAATATTTCAGGTTTTCCAGGAGCCCTGAAGTAGAGTGGATACCTGGGTAATGTATAGGGGGCTGGCAGGCCAGGAAAGTTCCTACGCCTTCATATGCTGTCTGAGGACTCCTGCTGTCTGGAGGGAAGTCATGGAGGTCTGCAGAAACATGCAAAGTGTAGAGTAGAAAAAGAGAAGTAATGAAAAAAAAGATCACTGTCATATACTGTATACAGATCGTAAGAGAAACAGCAACAGTACACAGTTGAAAGTAACCAAAGTACATTTGTGGTACAAAGTAAATCCTCTGAATATCTTTTCTAATGCCTTCAATCTCTGCCACCACAGTGAGCCACTCAGGCAGCTAAGACAGGCTTGTTCTCACTCACAGCCAAATTTGAGGTTAGCTGCTCGGCTGATAATGGTGCCACAGCGGTTGATGGCCAGACACTGATAGGAGCCTGTGTCTCGAGTAGGCTCAGGGCTGCTGATCACAAGGTTGCCGGCCACCAGTGTGTAGCGCAGGTCCAAACCCAGCGGGACCTCTGTGCCATTCACAAGCCATCTGCAAGACAAAGAGTCAAGTTAAGTCAACTTTATTATAGCCCAATATCAAAAATCACAAATCTTAAAAGATGGGCTTAAAATCTGTACAGCATACGACACCCACTGTCCTTTGACCCTGGCATCGGATAAGGAAACGCTCCAACAAAAAAACTTTAACAGAGGAAAATAAAAGAAACATCAAGGAGAGAGCAGGGCAAAGTGATAAGAACACAACAAATACATGAATAAATAATAAACACAATTGACAAGAACAATGGCCAATGAATAATCCTTCGATCAATTAAAACCAATATACCTTTTTTTAAACTACAACAAAAAGCAAACAAGACATGTCTCTGTGTGGGTGCTGTGTATGTGTGTGTGTGTGTGTGTGTGTGTGTGTGTGTGTGTGTGTGTGTGTGTGTGTGTGAGAAAAAGGGGTGGGGGGGGGGTGGGGAGAGTGTCGATATGTAGTCTAGCCCAAAGACTACAAAAATGGCTGTGAGCTGCACAAAACTATAGACCTTTTTCACGGCAGACATGTTGATGTGTCATAGTAGGAGAAGCACAGGTGTATTCAAAACCATTAATGATGGCTGCATTCCACTTAGAAGAGGCCCTGGTACTGTGCATGCTGACTCACTGAAATAGCTTACTGGGACACTTGATGGAATTGAGCCATCGTTAAGGTTATCAATTTCAGCTGTGCTTTTCCTACTATGACAAGTCAAAATGTCTGCTGTGAAAAAGGTCCATTTAGCCTCACGAGGGCGGTAATGGTGCTAGGTGTAGCGCCGGGTGGCGAGGGTTAGCCGGTTAGCTTTCAGGCTAATGTCTTACAGAACAAAGAAACACACAAGATACTTCGCTATGTGCTAGCTGTGTAGCTATTCGACGCACGTGTGTGTGTGTGTGTGTGTGTGTGTGTGTGTGTGTGTGTGTGTGTGTGTGTGTGTGTGTGTGTGGGGAGAGAGAGAGAGAGAGAGAGAGAGAGAGAGAGAGAGAGAGAGAGAGAGAGAGAGAGAAATGGAGGGAAAACACACTTGGAATAAAGAAAAGGCACCTTGTGTCTTGAATTTCGAGGTTCTGACAATGATTAATGACTCTTATATCCAGGTTCGGGTCTAGAGGGGGTACACTCTAGACCCGTAAACTGTGTACAGCAAGGTTTTCTTTGTTAAAGTTTGAGGCAAATTTATTGTAAGTGTATTGCACTTTATCTTTATACGGTTCTGTGAAAAAAATTAATTGATTAATGTTTCCTTGATTATATATTGATCCAATTTGTTGTAAATAAAATCAAGTGAAATTAATAATGAATGTGATGTGTTTTATTTAGCAAAATTACATTGTTTTGTTCTATCGTATCCAATATTTCCTATATTTCTAAGCAGATTTCCTATGCTGTATTCTGATAAAATTCCCTGGGCCCCCCCTGACTGATTATTGGACCCCCCAGTGCCTAGAGCTGTAATCGGTAAGATAAGAAATACTTTTGTTTTATTGAAGAGCAATAATAAACGATAGTTTGGTTACATTTTCGGAAAAAGCAACATTTTTGTTGCCTACTTTGCTTACAATATCATCTCTCAAAAAACTAAACATATTAAGTGCATTTAAGTGCCATATTACATTGTAACATTTTTAAAGAAAACATTTTCTGAAATGACATCAACCTCACACTAAGGCATACATTAAACATACATAAACATTACCTTAAGTTGTGCAACTTAACTTTCAGAACTACAAGTTTCATCCTGAGACTGATCTGTATATAGGCCTATATGTAAATATATGTATATGTAAATATTAATTATACTCAATCTATTTTAATTTATATATTTGATTACAATGCTATGTAGCATTGTAATCGTTGATCAGCTGTTTCTCCGTAAAGAGAGAGAGTGAGAGAAAATGGTGCAGCTGTTTCTCCGACGGGATAGTCAACAAGTCGGCTCTTTAGATCAAATTGTGGTCACCACTACGTATTTTCTTGTCTTTGTTTTTGGTAGCTGGTGTGTTTAGTGTAGTTTCATCGTCCATACAACTCCGTGATTTACTTTTGTCGGGTCCACTTCGTGGAATGGATGAGAAATGTTTTCTGTTGAGATGCTGAAGCATTGACATCGTGCTATTATTGTGGTAAGCTAGTTCAGTTTTTCAGTAGACACACTGTACAGAGTTGTCTTAACTATGTTTGAACTGATTCCAAACTTTGGACACTTTCTGTCGTTTTCTCCAGCCTGTCTCTTCTCTTAGCCCCTCACTATTTACGCTCTGGCATGTGTCGCCAGCAGACTGAGCAGCGTCTGGTGTGCGACAGTAATAATGATCCGTGTGGAAACACCGTCCGTCAGCAATATAACATTGGTAACATTGATTTTCAGCCCTAATTTTGATTGACAGCTTTTTAAAAGCCCAAACGCATTTACAGCCCGACATTATTCAAATGTAAGCACGCACACAGCTGTTTTGCCTTTTGTCAAGGGACTGGCTCATTATTGTCATTATGCACATGGTCAAAATTTGTCCACACCTCAGGCTTTGCTTTCTTTGCCGGTCCAACCAAAACGTAATCGCCAGAGGCCAGCCTCCGTTTCACCTCCTCAGCATTCATTTTCGCACTAAACGCATCACCTGACCACTCAGACCACTCATACCGCGCAACCCGGAGCGCAAGCCCGAGCCCGGCCCGAGCCCGGCCCGAGCCCGGCCCGAGCCTGTGTAAAATGATAGAAAGTAAGACTGAACCTGACCAGCAAAGATCTCCAGCTCTACCTGTGCTAACTCACTTAAAGAATCCTGGAAACGCCCCTGCTTTTATCCCCCACTGTCTGGAGCTCCGTGCCTTGCGGTTGCCTGGAAAAAGCAGCCGACCGGTATACAATAACCTAATTTTAGTTTCATAAAACGTCTCAGAATCCACCAATATGTAGGATATTATTACAAACATTCCTGTCGCAACTCCTCAGTTTATTTATTAGTCTTGGATTGCCAGACATATCTTCTTCACAGCGTTGTCTGAAGTAAGCTGGCGAACTGAGTGGTTAAAGCAACAGCTGAAAAATGGTTTTATTTCCTATACATTCTTCACAATAAATGTCACCTGTTTTAAATGCTTTTATTATGAAGCAAAATCAGGAAATGTTTGTCTTCAGCAGCATTAACTAAACACAACTTCTACAGTATTTACGAACATGAATTGTAAAATAAAGCAGAAATAATATAGAAACTAAACTTCAAACCACAGATTCAGTTAGAAGCTACAAACATACTGAGACATCTTTCTCTCCTGCACAGGTCCCGGCTCTGCCAGTAGACATCCTTATGTCGGCACACAGACAGACTGTAGGCAGCGTTTGTTCATTAACCTTAGTCATAGTACATTTCTAATGATGATGAATATAATTTATGTGAGAGTAACTGACATTTATACACACACAACCAGCCTCTATGCAAATTATATATAATCAATGATATACGCACATAGAGCGGGGAAGTGAGATCCAATCACATATGGTCACTCACATTCTTAGAGGTGTCCACTTGTGATCGGATCACTCATGACGGATGTTAAAACCAGGTCAGAACAGGCCCTTAGAGTATGTGTCCATGTACGCGTTGTTTCACATAGGGGATTGCCCCGCTTCCCAGCATTTCACGCAAGTGGGCTTGCCACCAGTTTCTACTACTACTTCTAATACTGTGCACAATATATACTTACTGCATTCATGTCTGTGCAATATATTTACTTACCTGCCCTTGTTATATGATGAATGTTGCTATGCGATGTACAATATGGTTGACGTGTGTGTGTGTGTGTGTGTACAGTATGTGTGTGTATGTGTGTTTGTGTTTATGTTATATACAGATGTGTGCAACATAATATCTTTTTTTGTTATATTCATTGTAATATGACAATAAAGCCTTCTTCCTAGGTTATGTGTGTGTGTGTGTGTGTGTGTGTGTGTGTGTGTGTGTGACCTACCTGTAGGATGCGGTTGGACTGGCCCTGGCCTGACAACTTAGGGTCACTTTGCCTTCACTCAGGCCCTCTGGGTAGATTAAACTGCTTGGCTGTTCTTCAAACAATGGCCCACTGTCATGACCTGATACACACACGTCTCCCCCTGGAAACAACATGTTTAACAACACACTAATCAGACACTGAAACCTGTGCCACAAACTTCTTTTCTTAGTTTTAACCATATTTATCAAAGGTTTTTGCTGATTTAGTGACTGACCGACTTTGAAAAGCTTTGACAATTTTCCCTGGGTTTGTGCTGTTTTCTGTTACTCTGTTTCTATCAGATGAAGAGGAAAGGTAATCTCCTTTTAAAAAGGTACATTATACTGTATATAAAAAGTACAGTGTATAGCAACCATTGCAACAAACAAATTAGCTTACAATAAAAAGAGAGTAAATAAATATCTTTGCAACATTTAGGTTGCCAGAGATTAGAACAAAACTATGTGATGGTTCTAAATGGATTCATTCACAGAGCTGTGACTGTTGAAAGGGTTTGAATGTGAAAATTTGATTTCCAAATGTGAAAAGCTACAGAAAAGCTATCTTCATAATGTAAAGCTTTATGACCCCAATAAGGAATAAGCCTATTTTATTTAGTCTGGCTGGTCTAATGGATGAGTGTAGTCAGTCTGCAGTCTCTCTTTGAAGCCAGATGCAGACCGTATAATTGTCTGCAGGAGTAAAACTGCCCACTGACACTGTGGGGAGACTACAGCTTCATCATTAGACAATATGTCGGCTCAGCATAAACACTGAACCAGCTGCAGGTGTAGAACACAGACTCTAAGTTGTCCTTGTTTGAAAGTGGTAAAAGCAGACATAAATTAATAAATTAGATATTTACATTGTTGTAAAGGTTTTAGGTGCAACGTGAAGACTAATACATTCTGGACATGCTACTGCTTTGAGGCATCACTATAGTGCTACTGTAGTTGGTCTCATTTACTGTATGTACCCGAGTACAAGTAGGATAATCAGGGTAAAATCTGTGAATTTAGATAATTTAATTTAATTAATTAAATTTAACCGAAAGATGAGAGTCCCATACAGTGTGGGTGAGAAAATGATACATTCCAGTGGCATAACACGGCATCTTAGAAATACAGCTGGGACTGTCCAAGGCCAAGTAACAAGCAATGTTTATCCTGAGTTGTATTTCTGTTGAAGGGCGAGAGTAAATCTGTTCTCCAGGTAAGAGGCTCCATCCATCACAACTGTACAGGCTGCCCACACACGGCTCTGAGTTGTGACCCAGTGCATGGTGGTCTAATGATGTCAGTCCAACCAGGCTCCAAGGACTTTTTGACATCACACTTTGACATTCCTCCGACAATTCCCTTCAGCCCAGAGGAAAACAGTTCAAATATTTTTTTGGGAGTAGGAATAAAAACACTTTTCGTACGGAGGTTGTCATAAATTATGCATTAATGGATTTGAATACAAACGTACATGAAATAAATCATTTACATAATGTTTTCTTAAATCAGTTTTTAATGTTTGAGATTTGAGTGGCATTGTGGTTTCCTAGTGTCTTCTTCTTCCTTACTGATTTTTTGGGCACCTGACTGGAGCATTTGCAATGAACCAACTGCTAAATCTTCCATAACAGCAGTAGATGTAAACGTGCATTGATTTGCATTTTATTTTGCAGATTTTCTGGAATATTGCCCTAAATTTGAATAGAAACTTTCCCAGTGAGGCAGCAAAGGAACAACGTTAATTCTGAAATGTGTTTAAGAATCAGCACATGGGCTGTGTTTAAATTAATTCAAATGAATTATGCATTAGTATGAATTCCTTTATTTTTCTTCATTATTTCCGTTACATTAGCGTAAATGTTAGCCTTGCTTTTGTGTGTTGTAGTATAATACATGGCAATAATCACAGTTCCAAAAGAACCAGGTTATTTTGTTGCATTTTGACCAAACAATGTGTTGTTGTAACATATTTAGCTGCAAGGTGTCTTATTTTCCTTCCCGACCTAAATCCTAAACTACTCTTAACCTTAACTCCTGCCTGGGCTAAACCTAGTTCTAATGTTATCATCCACACCAACACTGATTATGTCTGAGAACCCACATGGACATGCATGTTTGTGAGTGTTAAAGTGGAACTTACCGACAGCCTCCTGCAGGGCTACTGAGCTGAGGACCAGCAGACACAGCAATTGCTCCATCATCTGGATCCAGCTGTATAACAACAGATCAGGATCAAAACCTGTTCACCTTATCTCACAGCAAGCAGAGGCGTTCAACCTGGGCCTGTGCAGGAAAAAGAAGAACAAGATTACTTACATGACAACTCCGATAGCTCTGAAGGAATTCAATTCTTTAAGCCAGAGATCTTCAACAGGGGGTCCGGGACCCTTAGGGGGGGTAAGGTAGCCTGTAGGTAAGGTAGTCATTAGGTAGCCATCCACAGATACAGTTGATCCTAAAGATTCACTGTGCCACATGTATGTTTAACATAAAAACATGATTTATAAAATCATGCCAACAATTATTCAAATTGCTTAGTATTCAGACGCTCAAGAACTTTTACACCTGCACCATAGAGAGCATTCTGTCTGGGAGCATCACCACCTGGATGGGCAGCAGCACCCAAAAAGACTACCTGGCCTTTAAGAGGGTGGTCCGCTCTGCAAGGCTAAGGCCACAAAGATTCTCAGGGAACCCAGTCATCCCAGCAACTCACTGTTCTCTCTGCTGCCATCAGGGAGGCGTTATCGCTGCCTGAGAACAAACTCAGAGAGGATGAGGAGCTTCTTCTCTCAGGCTGTCCGTTTGCTCAGTGAGAACTGTGGCTAGCCCCCCACCCACCACCTAATTTTCTTGTGTTGTATATTACTATTTTTATGGTTTTTGTTGTTATTGTTTTTATTGAGACGGAACAGATACACAGTGAATTTCACTGCACATTGTACTGTGTATTATTGTGTATGTGACAAATACATTTGATTTGATTTGACTTTGCACAAAAAAAGTATGTATAAAGGCTTTAGGCCATCCTACACATTATTGTAGGTCCAGTTTAATATGTAACTTAATTCTATATATTATATGTATAAGGGGGTCCCTGCTCCATCTCTCTTTCAGTTAAGGGCTCCTTGGATTCAAAGATTTTGAAGACCCCAGCATTAAGCATTGATTGTTTAAAGACATAGACAAGTTGACTTCCCATACATCACCAAAGGTCTTCTTTAGCAAGTAAATATGAAAATTAAAATTGTATCAGCATAACATATCTGGTTATATTGCTAGCCCTATAACCCAGGTAGATACAAACATAAGAACTTATCACATTAAGAGTGAAGCATGGCTGTGCTATTTAAGTAGTGTTCTTCCAGGACGGTCTGGCTGTAGATCATACTGTAGAGCAGCACAGTGTTTTTTTCTTGGCATGTCTCCCTTTGGAGGCCCAAAACAAAACAAACGCTACATGAGGTTTTGCTTCATGAATAAATCTTGATAATCCGTTTTTTTTGTTGTCAGCCATGCCAGCATCAGAGCACCAAACCCTTGTAACGTTATTGATCCCCAATACATATGATCCATTCAAGTTTTGTTTAACACCTTTTTTGAATGGTCAAGCTCTTTCGACCCCCCCCCCCGCAATACAAATTACTCTGAAAGTAAGTCATAGTTACACTAGTTTCCCTTTCAACCTAACAAAATATTAAGTATTTAGAACAGTAATAGTGGATTTGATGGCCATGCGCTCCATGTGGCATTATGGCTCATTGTGATACTTTATTGTTTCTATGAGTTATTGCTTCACTGGAATTTTATCATGGATATCAATCCAGGGTCTAAGAAACTATTAAGGGCAAAGCATTCTTAATAACTAAATAAATCTGTGATTGTTGAGTTCCTATTGGTTTGCCCCTCCTTTACCTAAACAAATGCACTGTCATCCCTTTCATTGCTCACAGCCAAACCTGATGGTCCTTCCCAGGACATAACCCTGCTCTATAGGCTTTGATTCACTCACTATAAGGAAGGATTACAATTAACTAAGTACATTTACTCAAGTACTGTACTTAAGTACAAATTTGAGGTACTTGAGTCTTTCTTATCATGCCACTCTCCCCCTCTACATTTCAGAACACATGCACACTTAACACAGTTTATTAAAATCTGATGTTTTATTATACTAATGAAACTATCCAACAATATAACTTCCTACAAGTCCAGCTGAAATGATTAGACCATTAAACACACAACAGTTTGGATCATTTTCAGTTTCTAAAATGGGAGGATTTTTCTGCATTGAGTACTTTTACTTTGAATACTTTAAGTTCATTTTCATAATGATATTTTCATACTTTTACGTCAGTAACATTTTCAACACAGGACTTTTACTTGTAACAGAGTATTTTTACAGTGTGGTATTAGTACTTTTACTTAAGTAAAGGATCTGAATACTTTTTTCCACCACTGCATTTCTCCATGCTTCACAAGGCCTGTCTGACTTCACTTCAGTCAAACACACACACATACACATCACTGTCTGTCTGAGCTCACACACAAACTGTTGAGAGCAAAGGGATGGGTACAGCACAGGAAGAATGAAACAGGAAAGAGATAACTGAGAAACAGGGAAATCGAATGTACAAGTGGAAAATCTAAGACTGGAAGAGAGAGTGCACAAGAGGAAGAGTAAAAGCAGGAGCGACAGAGATAGGCAGGAATAAGAGAACAGTTTAAGTCCAAATTACCCCTGACTGTTGATGCATCACAGCAGAGGACATTACATTCTGCTCAGTGCTTATCACAGGCAGAAAGCACATTCAATATTGTGCTCAAACTGTCTACCGACACTGCAGGTCTGCATGCTGAAGTTGGTCACTTACATCTGTTAAAATGAGCTGGCAGTGATGTTGGAGAGACACTTTTAAAATAACAACAAATCGAGTCTCTATCGAGGGACTCTATCTTGTACCCGACGCAAAACCCGACGCAAAGCCCGACGCAAAGCCCGACGCAAGTGTCTTTGCTAGTTTCAGACCGACACAGTTGCACAAATAATTAAAAATAAAAATATTATGGTGCAAATTCGCCATCATAATAGCAATGCGCCAAGGTACAAACGTGCCTGGCTTTTAAAGGGAATGGGAGATGACACTCTGATTGGTTTATTGCATATTACGCCCAAAACACACCTATGAATTAATGAAGACACTAACTACAACCCTTTTGAACCATGTGCACGAACCCTTTTTTCCACGGTCAAACTAGCAAAAGTGGATTTGGACACGCCCTAAACGCACCTGCGCCATGCTCTTCACGCCGTGCGCTTAGATTGTTAAAATAGAGCCCTAAAACGTAAACGGAACTCATTTTAAATGTTTGAGCAAACGACCACTGAACAATGTCTACAGCTCTATGGATAGCAATGTTGGCCAGTCAGCTGGTCCACCATTTTGGTCCAGACAGAAATATCTCAACCACTATTGATTGCCATAACATTTTGTACAGACATTCATAATACTCAGAGGATGAATCCTACTGACTCTGGTGATCCCATGCCTTTTCCTCTAGCACCATCAGGGGGTTGACCTTTTAGTTTTTTAGGGAAATGTCTCAACAATAGCTTGCATTGGAAGTTTGTATCAATATTCATTGTGCACAAAGGATGTATCCTTAAGACCTTGGTGACTCTTCATCACAAGGTTGATATTGTGGCTCAGACTGAAACAACTACATTTATGAAGACATCTATGGTCTTAGTGAACTTTGTTGATCCACAGACTTTTAGTGCCATCATCAGGTCAACGTGTCAATGTGTCCAGTGCTTTGGTTTATCCAGCTAACACTTTAGCTCACTCTACAATGAGCATTACTGCCTCACAAAAGCCGTTAGCATTGCTGTAGGCTTGATTTGTTCAAAGGAAGACGAGGTAAACCCTATTTTTACTTACAGGGGCATTACTTTTATTTTGGAGAGAAAACTGCATCTGACTATGAAGCAAGAAATATTTGTCTGTTTGTCCTTAGCACATCTCGAGGACCCTTCATCCGATCAAGTGGTGTGTTGCTTTAATATAAGGATAATATAAGGATGTAAAGATGTGTAGATTTGAATTTGGTGATTTTTGGACATGCAACACTTATTAATTAAAATTAAAATTAACACTTGTCAATATTAATAACTTTTGAATAAACAAGGGACCAGCTGTGTGCAAAAGCGGGCGCAGGGCTTCAGGGCTCTGCAGGTTACAGCTACTTTAGATATTATTTACATTTCCCTATCAGGTAGTACAATGATTTCCTCTGAAGTAGAAGTACACAGTAAGTAAGTAGTATACAGTTGGGTTTCATATTTGTTAAGTGCTTTGGGGGTCTTCTGTAAATTATATATCATGGTACAATGAGTTAGAATAGTAAAAATCAATATCTAAACATTGTAATAAATCTATTTAATCTGTTTGGGGCCCTTTTACCTCGGCCCCCAGGCAGTTGCCTACTATGCCTGATTGTAAAGTCTGCTCTTGGTGTTTTTCCCCATGAATCAGAGTGTATTTCTGACCGTGAGTAGCTGCGACTTTGGTATGTAACACAACTATGTCATGGCAGGTGTATTGCTCAAGAGCCAAGGTAGCACAGTGTAAATGAACGAGAAAATCGTGACATTTACACGAATCAATAAATCAAAATAACGTGACCATTTCACGAACTGGTGTTCACTGAATTGGAAAACAAGAATTTCAAAGGGTTAATGCTTAACGCATTTGAAATTAAGTCTATCATGTTTCTTCATAGTGCCAAACTAGTAGAGTATAGTATACAGAACAGCAATAAGTTGATAATCCATCATAACTTGAAAAATGGTAAACCAAACTCTTCTTAGACAGATTTCTTTCTTTTTTTTAAATTGCGTCACATTCTTCAACAACTTGTGTTAACCCTTGTCTTGTCTTCCATTGGACCATGCACGCAGGTCCTCCCAGGTCAAAACTGAAAATCAACACTTTTTCTGACGTTTTTGTCCCTTTTTTCGACACTTGGCACTTTTTTCAATGTTTTTGGCGCGTTTTTGCCGTTGAATGCTTCTTTCCACTAGACTACCATGTATAAACAACACTCACACCAACTTATTATTAGTTTTACACTTATTTTTGGAATTTATGGTCAATAAACCTAATTTATATGAAAGTTCAGAGAGGATACTGTTTTCGAAAACATTTCAATTTATTTTTCAAATGCTAAAAAATTTAACAAAACACCCAAAATTCAATGAAAGTAGAGATCCGATCTCTTGTTGTACTTGCGAAGGGCGTTGTAAGGAATCATCCATCTGTGTTATTTTTGGGTAAATAAAATTAGGTAGTTATATTTTAAAATAGAAATTTAGAAAACGGGTCATATTTGACCCGAAGACAGCACACGGTTAACTGGTGATCAGGTTCTCAGCTAAAAAAAATTTCAGAAAGAAAACACAGGGTTAGCAGTAATTAGTAAGCTACATCATGATGTATCATGTATGTGATGTAACAAACTGTGAAAATATTTGACAAAGTAACAAACATGCTACTATTATTTAACATTTATTTTTAGTTACAGGAAAACAGATCCCCTCAAAGCCAGACGATTAAAGAACCATTTTCCTCTTGAAATGTCAAACTGTGGCTCTGAACATGTCCTTCTGATAGCAGACTGGAACTCTGTGGCCGTCCCTGTGGAGTCAGAGTAGGCTGGCTTAGACTGAGCTGGATTTGCTGTCCTCCTAGTGCCCACCTCTCTGTTGTCTATGTCTTTGTCTAATAGGAGGCAGAAACACAGCCTGGGATGCCATGTGGCTGCAACAGTGAATTTCCCCATTGTGGAATTAATGAAGGATTTTGAATCTTAAATATTTCAATCTTGAAAGAGAATATACAGAGCTACTGGAGAAGGCTGACTCAGACATCAATGATTAATAGTCACACGGTCTGCAACTTATTCCACAGTGAGAGGGTGAAGTTGGGATGTGGGCTCCTAAAATGTAATGCTCAGTGTTCAGGCACAAACTAAATAAATGATGCTGTTCAAAAGGTGACAAGGCAATACCAGCCAATCAGAGCACTGCTTTAAACACAGCGAGAGATTGGAAAAAGAAGCAGAATGCAGTGCTGATGGTTACTGTAACGTCAACAAAGACCAGCTGAGCAGTGTGAGCTGGTCAAAATGGCTTGATGGTGAAAAACATCCGAATGTGATGACTGGTTCAAGTGTGATATCTATATCTAGATATCTTGGTATCCGGCACACACACTGTGCTAAAACTAATAGTTATAAATACATAAATTGATGAATAAATGAGTTGGAGAATGTAAATAATCATTGCATTGACTTTCCCTCCAAGTAAATAGTGAGTTTCCTATTGATTTCAATACAGTCTTTGAAGCCAGCATCAAGCGCCCATTAGAGGAACTGCAGCTTACGCGACATCTGCATTGGCTTCATTGTTCAACCTTGTTTGTTAGGGCTGGGCGTATCTAAATATCGATACCAAGATGAGTATTGGTATCGGATCGACACTGTCGTGATGAGATCGATACTTTTGTTGCAGTTTCTCTCCGAGTTCATGCGAGCACAGCGGCTCTCCAAGTCTGTGCACAGTGTGCAAACAGCGCATCTCTCTCTCTCTCTCTCTCTCTCTCTCTCTCTCTCTCTCTCTCTGCCCCCTTCCCCACCCTGCTCTGCCGGGAGGCGGAGAGTCAGAACAGTGAGAGAAGCCCGTGATGATGGCGGAAAGAAAGAGAAGCACTGTGTGGAGTTTATTCACTCCAGCTGATACGGACACTGCCACATGTGATGTATGCAAAAAAGTAATTTGCCACTGTGGTAACACCACCAATTTGCATAAACACATTAAAGCAGTTCACCCGAGAGAGAACTCCGAGCTGCAAAAAAAGTTGAGGAAGGAGGAGGAGGGGGGAGAACCCCAAACCAGACCCCCAACACAGAGACAGAGGTCTGTGGCAGAGGCTTTTCAGCCAAGAAATCAGGAGTATCCAGGTAATCTCCAGCATTAAACAATGTTGTTCGCAGTGATCAGAGATGCAATTTTAGCAGACTGATAGAACTACTATCATAAATTCAGCCAGTTGAAAAAAATCTTAATTGTTTCACTGGAACTCAAAAATATACACTTATATTATTTTCATACCGTTAAGTGTTTTATATTGTTCTAATTAGTAAATAAAAACATTCAGATTTGCCTAAAATCTTTGTCCTGTGTTTTATCATAATCATAATCAACTAACTAAAGGCAAAATCACAAAATTATTCAATGATCGTGACGTTACGTTAAGTAAAAAGTATCGGTATCGGCAATACTAGCCCTGTATTTACTTGGTATCGGATCGATACCAAAATTCCCAGTATCGCCCACCCCTATTGTTTGTATCAGGATGTTTCAAAGAAATACTTTTTTTTAAATCCTCAAAATCTTTTTTTAATGCAATTACAATTAAATTTAGGACCAGCAGTCCTGTACAGTGTTCCTAAGAATTGCATTCATATTGGATGATTCTGCATACCAAGGCTGTGTCTGGAATCCTTCCCTCATTCACTCATCTCTACTCACTATATCAGGGAGTTCTATGTAGAGGACTGTGAGCTCATCAGCAAAATGAAAAAACACTATCGGACACTACACGGGTCATTTTCTCTGCGCTAATAGCGTCATTCCCGTTTGCAAAAATTAAATATCCCCTGCTGTCGCTATGGCAGCAAGTGGACTTTAACAGAAAACATCCATGGTTCACCTATAATAGTTTCACATTACGTTATACTTCCAAACAACAATACAGCAGAGCCAGCTAACACAGATTCAGCATTCTGACATCCTCTTACCTACAAAATGATTAATTTGCAAGCTGTATTAACGTTCATGAATTTACGTTACTTGTTCTTTGCTAGGTGACAGAAATTCGCAATGCATTGTGGTATATTTTTAATATTGTAGTGAGCATCAAAATTCAACAGATATTACAGTGTATTGTGGGAAACAATAAGTGCCCTACAATGTATTCCACTAATTTGAATTATCAATCATTCCAGACACAGCCCAACTGAATTCAGTGCCCATGCAAGAAGCAGTGTGCCATTTGCTGTATGTAGTGAGTTGGAAGGTAATGGTGTGGAGATCATGGCTCCTCCACTGGCTGGCTGGTTCATGGGTGTCTGACTTTCGTGTAGGGAATGAGACTTCAATGATGCATTGCTATAATGGCCAAATGTCAAATGGTTCCTACTGTGTTGCGTTGGGGCTAGGGTTAGGGTTAGGGTTATCCACTGACAGAGTAACAATGTCCACCAGCTCTGTGACCGGAGTGCCTAACTCCTCCTCTCCGCTCTGCTATATTTGCACCTGAGCCTCATTTCCCCATAATGATTGATTTTGGAAGTTGCAAACGTTTTCTAATGGTGTTTCCCCAAGCAGTACTTAAAAAAAGAGTGCTCAGACATGCTGTTAAGAGCTTCTTCAAGTCGGCTATCTGTAGTGCTGAAGATGATGCTGAATACACTCACATTTAACTGTCTTTAAGACGTGCTGTATATTAAATACATACATTACAAAGCCTAAGTGTTATAAACCATGCGATAGAAAGTGTCATACTTGAATGAGCAGTAAACAGAGTACAGCTTTCAGCTTGCTGCTCTTAAAGATTATGTTCCTGGGTGGAAGTCAGTTTAAAAAAGTAAACTTTGATTGATTTAGCTGCTACTTGGAGACAGACCTTACTCTGAAATTCACATTAAACTAAAATGAAGCTGTGCCGGTTCCTAAACGTTTCATGAATATGCATGTCATCGACAGTGAATGTAATTCTGTCCTGATTTCTGCATCAGACCTGCTGTATATAAGCGTGTAGCAATAGCACCTGAAAATATACCATCAGGATAAGTTTGAGGCAGAAGAGATGATTATATATTAGGCAGGAGGGAGAGGAGGATGATGACCACATCAACTGTCAGATCTTTAATTCAATTTATTAGTGTGTGTTTTATCTTATTTTCTAATTTAGACATGATTATTCATCTAAGATCAAACGTCACTTAACTAAAAACTTGTTACTCTATTATCTAAAAGTGTCTTTAGTTACATGCTTTTGATAAATTTTACGACTTTATCACCTTTTCATCATCATTAAACATGAAATGTAGTATTGGGGATGTAGCCTTAGCCTTAAGATGATATGGGGAAAAGGTTCAGGTCCATATATGGGGCTTGCAGAAACAATGTTTCTTGTATAATTGTGGTGTAAAAAATCAGATTACTTCAGAGAGACAAATGTAACCCGTGGGTGGATCAACAGTGGAGTTCAACATTTTACCGGCCACAAGTGTTTGTGATCATAGCAAAATGTGGTCCTGGTGACACCTACTGTAGCGGGAACTACCACAGAGTTTTGAAGATGGCTGTGCAAGACTGGTTATTAAAAAGTGTCATACAATAATAAGCACAAATAGGAAAACATGAAAAATAAGAATTCCAACATTTTGTGAAATGTTAAAGGGTTTGAAATGTTGAAGTGTTTTGTGATATGTTGCAGTGTTTTGAACTTCAATGCCACCGTAGTTGTTATCATCTTCTGTTTTCTCTGCTGTCTGTTTGTGCATCAGAGCCAGTTTCCTAAGTTAAATACTGTATAAACATTATTTTCAGACAACTTTTAAAATGGATAATAGTACCTGAACTTACTACCAAACTACGCTTTTAATTCTGATGGACTTAGTTCCAAGATTAATTCCTAGTCATGTGGTCTGTTATTTTGCCCACCAGAGTCTGCCAGTATCCGACTCTTGTAATCAGGGCTGGACTGGGACAAAAAAATCATCCATCCATCCATCCATCTTCTTCCGCTTATCCGGGGTCAGGTCGCGTGGGTAGCAGCTCCAGCAGGGGACCCCAAACTTCCCTTTCCCGGGCCACATTAACCAGCTCCGACTGGGGGATCCCGAGGCGTTCCCAGGCCAATTATTTATGGTACTGGCATTACACAAAGCAACTTTGGCTTTGCATCCCATGGGCCCACCACCTGTGGGAGGAACCGCTGGGGTCGGGTGCGCTACCACATGGGTGGCGGTGAAGGTCAGGGGCCCGGACGGACCAGACCCGGGCGACAGAGGCTGGCTCTGGGGACGTGGAATGTCACCTCTCTGTGGGGGAAGGAGCCAGAACTTGTGCGGGAGGTGGAGTGCTACCAGTTGGATCTGGTGGGGCTTACCTCTACGCATTGTCTCGGTTCTGGAACCATACTCTTGGATAGGGGTTGGACTCTTTTCTTCTCCGGAGTTGCCCAGGGTGTGAGGCGCCGGGCGGGTGTGGGGATACTCACAAGCCCCCGGCTGAGCGCCGCTACGTTGGCGTTTACCCTGGTGGACGAAAGGGTCGCCTCCCTACGCCTGCGGGTTGTGGGGGGAAAAACTCTGACTGTTGTTTGTGCATATGCACCAAACAAGAGTTCGGAGTATTCTGCCTTCTTGGAGACCTTGAATGGAGTCCTGTATGGGGCTCCATAGTTCTGCTGGGGGACTTCAACGCGCACGTGGGCAATGATGGAGATACATGGAGAGGCGTGATTGGGAGGAACTGATCTAAACCAGAGTGGTTGTCTGTTGTTGGACTTTGTTGTTGGTTGTCTGTTGTTGGCAGAGCTGGAGGATGATGGGGGATTGTTGTCAATTTCCCTGGTGGAAGTCGCTGAGGTAGTTAAACAACTCCACAGTGGCAAAGCCCCAGGGATTGATGAGATCCGTCCAGAAATGCTTAAAGCTCTGGGTGTGGAGGGGTTGTCTTGGTTGACACACCTCTTCAACATTGTGTGGAAGTCTAGGACGGTGCCTAAGGAGTGGCAGACCGGGGTAGTGGTTCCCCTGATCATAAAGGGGGACCAGAGGGTGTGTGCCAATTACAGGGGTATCACACTTCTCAGCCTCCCTGGTAAAGTCTACTCCAAGGTGCTGGAAAGGAGGGTTCGGCCAGTAGTCGAAACTCGGGTTGAAGAGGAACAATCTGGATTCCGTCCTGGTCGTGGAACAACGGATCAGATCTTCACTCTCGCAAGGATCCTGGAGGGAGCCTGGGAGTATGCCATACATGTGCTTTGTGGATCTGGAGAAGGCGTATGAGGAGATACTGTGGGAGGTGCTGCGGGAGTATGGGGTGAGGGGGTCCCTTCTCAGGGCCATCCAATCTCTGTACGACCAAAGCGAGAGCTGTGTCCGGGTTCTCGGCAGTAAGTCGGACTCGTTTCAGGTGAGGGTTGGCCTCCGCCAGGGGGTGCCAGGGCTGCGCTTTGTCATCAATCCTGTTTGTATATTTATGGACAGGATATTGAGGCGTAGTTCCTCAGTATTGGTAGTTATTGCAGGTCAGTGGGCTGGGGATCTTATCGCTGCTTTTTGCAGATGATGTGGTCCTGATGGCATCATCGGCCTGTGACCTTCAGCACTCACTGGATCGGTTCGCAGCCGAGTGTGAAGCGGCTGGGATGAGGATCAGCACCTCTAAATCTGAGGCCATGGTTCTCAGCAGGAAACCAATGGAGTGCCTTCTCCAGGTAGGGAATGAGTCCTTACCCCAAGTGAAGGACTTTAAATACCTTGGGGTCTTGTTTGCAAGTGAGGGGACAATGAAGCGGGAATTGGTCGGAGAATCGGCGCAGCGGGTACGGTATTACATTCAATTTATCGCACCGTTGTGACGAAAAGAGAGCTGAGCCAGAAGGCAAAGCTCTCGATCAGTTTTCGTTCCTACCCTCACCTATGGTCATGAAGGCTGGGTCATGACCGAAAGAACGAGATCCGAAATGGGTTTCCTCATGAGGGTGGCTGGCGTCTCCCTTAGAGATAGGGTGAGAAGCGCAGTCATCCGTGAGGAGCTCTGAGTAGAGCCGCTGCTCCTTTGCGTCGAAAGGAGCCAGTTGAGGTGGTTCGGGCATCTGGTAAGGATGCCCCTTGGACGCCTCCCTAGGGAGGTGTTCCAGGCACGTCCAGCTGGGAGGAGGTCTCGGGGAAGGCCCAGGACTAGGTGGAGGGATTATATCGCTAACCTGGCCTGGAACGCCTCGGGATCCCCCAGTCGGAGCTGGTTAATGTGGCTCGGGAAAGGAAAGTTTGGGGTCCCCTGCTGTAGCTGCTCCCCCCGCGACCCGATACCGAATAAGTGGATGAAGATGGATGGATGGACTTTGGCTTTGCAATGATACTGAATAACTTTAGCTAATTAAGTAATTCAAGGAACACTGATGCTTGTATCAACACTGATTTTATAGATCACACAGACTTTTCAGCTACCCAACAGGCCAACCGCTAGCATTTTCAATGTAAGCTTAAGCAGTTAGGTTACCTGACAGCCACTAACTTTAATGTTACAGCCAAACTGCATGTTGTCGTTATGACATGAGGCGCATATAACGCGTGGGCACGAACACACACAGACAAGCACACACGCGCACGCACACACACACACACACACACACACACACACACACACACACACACACACACATACACACACACAAACACACACACACAAACACACACACAGTCTCCCTCCCTTCCTGAGAGTCCATGTTAATTTGCCTACTCCTTACCATGTCGTCAACTACTCTCTCTTCCATCTTTTCCTCACTCGCTCTCCCTGTCATTGTCACTTTCCTCCTCCTCGGCTTCTTCCCTGTCATGATGTTGTTTCTGCTTCTCTGTATAGCCAGCCACCTCTCCTCTGTCCTCTACTTCAAATAATGCTGATGTTGAAGCAGCTACTACAGCCCCAAACATGTCAGAAATTCTGGCACATTTTGAGGCATCCACCTGTAGATTCTTAATCTTTCTCTCCCGTAATTAAATAGGAGTGGGGAAGGGGGTTCCTGGATTTGATTGGGTCAGGCCAGTGCCAATAAAGAAAATTAACCAATGGGCCGCTGTCAGTTCTTTATGGGCCGGTGCAGCCAAAGGCCTATAAATTATATCGGCGATTTGGCCCAAAAGTGCGTCGGCCCACCGGGAAAATGCCCGGTATGCCAGATGGCCAGTCCTGCCCTGCTTGTAATGACACTGGAAACACTGGTATGGTGATGTGGTGGACCAGCTGCCCTGCTCTCCTTCACTGGCAGCCATGCATGAAATAGCTGAGCGGACAGCGAAGCCAACCCAACGGTCCATCCACCTCCCCAACCCTGCAGATGGTCTGCAACATGCTCAGGTCTGTTCCTCGGAGCCATTATGACCTTATGCATGCGCTGTGGGGAGAGTGTAGGGATATGTGTGTGTTTGATTGCAGTGTTTAAAGAATAGTAAGATGAAGCACCAGTGTTTAATCTTTCCTGTCAAGCACTGTTGTGTGAAGTCTCCCTTTTGAAAAGCAGAAAAGAAATACTTGACACGACTTTAAAAAGTACGACTGGAGGGATTCTCTTGCATTCAGACCAAATAGTTTGACTGACCTTACCTTGTTTTGTTTTTTTGTCTTGAGAATATTTAAATCCCATCTGAAAATGCAAACAGGGACTCCTGTGCATATTTCAAGACTCAAAATGTTAAGATCTGCAAGTGTGTATGTGTATTTTAATTCAGATCTTCTTCAGATCTGAATTGAAATACATATACACACTTTATCTGTTTGTTCTGAGGTTAACCTTCACAGGAGCCCCTCAGAAACTAGCTCTCTGCACTTCGCTGCAGCTCTAACAGAACAGTATTTTATCCTTCAGCTTAGGCAGTGGCACACCTTTACTGCAGGACAACGTAGAGAGATTCCAATGTTTCTTTGGTTTTATAAGTATTAGCTGGCTGGTACACTGCATGGAGCTGATTACACAATGCAGAGTTAAAAGCTGGCCCCGGACCAGGGCCCAGAGGACTCCTTACGGTGTCCTTTAGACCATTTTGTCTTCCTGGAGAATTTGGCCGACCAGACAACAAGAGGGCATATAATACAGTTGCAGGGAGAGCTCGGTGGCATATTGATCTTCTCCATCGACCACATGTTGAAATAGCAAACTCTAGATTTCATGCTGCATTGTCTGCTGTACTTTGTGCCGTTTTTTAAAAACCATCTATACCTTATTTTGTGAACAACATTAATCATATTAGGGCGGTACATCACTCTTCCTATCTCAACGTGGACCTTCTTTGTTTAGGTCAATTCCTCGCTTGCTTTTACAGAAGCTGGTTTGCATTTAAATCCTTCTAATATGACCTGACTGTGATCTCAGTCTGGTCTGTGCAGTTAGAGTTACAGGCACTAAGCCATGCTTCCTCGGGTTATACTAATGTATTATTAATGGGTGGTGAGTCAAGAGAGTGCTGTGTATTAGTACAGTGCTGCTTGACCTTAGTCTGGCCTTTAGCACTATTAACTGTGTCTTTCTAATGAATACTGGCCTGTAGTGGTTCTATTATTCTGCTATTTATTAAATAGGAAAATGTCAGTTGATGAGTTGAGTGATCCTGCAGAACTCCAAGGATCAACTCTTGAACTATAGTTCTGTCCTCATTGTATATGATTCTCCTTGGGTGTAGTATGGATAAGACTGGATGGCTCAGTATGCTTCAGACAAACCAGGCAAATGTGTTTGCATATGTTCCGAATGACTACACTCAAAGGCAAGGTTAAAACCTATCCTCATAGAGACGTAGGAGACTCAATGAACCGTGTAAATGGGGATAATGGAGCACACTTTAAATCTCTAGTGATGCACTTGGTTGTACAAACAAAAAATGATGCATGAAGTTGTGTGAAGAAGAAAAGTTTCTGAGGGAGAGGTTGAAACCCTTGCCTTCGTTCTTCCCCCCACAAACTTGGCCAAACGCTGTGTGAAGAGGAAGCTTATCTGATTGTATGTTTCGGAAAGTTCAAAAAATTGTCAAGAGCAACTAGCACTTTGTTTGAAGCGTGACTGACATAATTTTAGTTACATTTCAGACAGAAATCCTTTTCATGTCCCTTAAACACCTATCCAAACAATGACTGCTGTTATTTAGTCTCCAAACATATAAGACTGTTTCTATAATTACAGCATAACTTTTCCAGCAAACTTGAACATTAATATAAAAAGAGCGTCTGAGAAACTCAAATCTGTCAACCTCTAAGGCTGGAATTATGGTTCTGCAAATTCACACTGGATTTAAAGAAAAAACAGTCTGGCGTACGAGTATGAAAGAAACAACGGTGATTTTAACCTTCTGTAGTCAGAGTCTTCATCATCTAAACATTTTGCTGTAATTAATTGATTCAGATCACTAACACACAAGCAAATGTTACAATTAGTCATTCAAAAATAATGAACTAAAGCCTTTAAAGCTGCACTGGGAATTTAGTTAATTAAAAAGAAGCTAATCTTGTCAGCCTAAAACAAAATGCATCCTGCTCTGATCCACCAACAAAGAGGTACCATGAAATGTGAACAATATAAATTTAGCATCTAATTAGCACTGCAGGGTAACTCCTACACTGAGTACACCATGTACCTGCCGCCACTTTATGCAAGTTAGGCATTCATTGACCGACCACATTCGGGGAAAAGCACAATTGCTGCAACATCAAAGGATGGAAAAATGAAGCGATCATATGCTGAACTGTCTCTGTACTTAGATACAACTGGAGAACAGAGTGCATAATGAGTCCTGAGCCAGTACCCAGGCAGCCAACCAGGGAGGAAGATAAAAATCTCCAGGCTGCCTGCTGCACCCTCAATCAGCTATTATAGTTTCCCATCCACTAACAAGGGCAGCGTGGCGCCTGAGAGCAGGATGACTTCATGCACACTGTGGTTGACTTCATCAGGACACAGAGAAACACATCTATTATCTGTGTGTGTGCGTCTGATAATTATGGAACAATGGTGGCTCTATCAGTCCCTTTCACCACCTCTGGCCCTGATAAACAGAGAACCATTTACTGAAGAGCAATCTACACAGAACACACTCAAATCACAGTCACTTGACATGACTATACCGACGATGTTTCATTTCCGGGATTGTTCAGATCCTGCCGGAAATTCCGTTAGATATCCCTCATTTTGGCCCAATGTCCGTCACCCTCCATTTTATTTGTGTTGGAATTTTAAACTTCGGTGGATTTATGAGGACTATGGTTAACTGCTCCTCAGATCTCTGCAGGGTAAATCCAGACAGCTAGCTACTATCTGTAGGATCTGTAGGACTATCTGTTCAATCTGAGTTTTCTCACGCACGACCAAAACAAGAAAGTTCCACCAAAACAAGTTCCATCCCAAGGCTATTTTACAGCAGCACCGTTGCTCTGTCCGGCGCTTAGCGCTGCCCAAAACGATTGTGATTGGTTTATAGGAATGCCAAAAAACCAGAGCACCTTTTTTTTCCTATCCCAGAATGCTGTGTGGACCAGCCAGACCCTCCTTATTAGCATCAATTAGCAACAAATGCAGTAAACAAAGAAAAACAACACACAACTACTCCACATTCTCCTCTTTGCTTCATTGCCTTGTTGTTCTACTTTCTTCAGGACAAACTTCACAGCCTCATTGTGTGTGTGTGTGTGTGTGTGTGTGTGTGTGTGTGTGTGTGTGTGTGTGTGTGTGTGTGTGTGTGTGTGTGTGTGTGTGTCAGCAGATGTGAAATATTGTGGCCTACAAATGCCGGATGTGTGACTTCTGACCTCTGATATAAGTGCTGCCTCTCAGTAGTCTTCACTATGTCCCCTGACTTCCTGTCATGACTTACAGCTGACCTGAGGCCAGAGAAGGCTGTTGGCTGGAATAAGGTCAGCAGTGCACCCTGGGCCATGGATGGACAGCTTGGCCTTTGAAGTTCTTCAGAGACCACTGTGTTTGCTCTCTCCTTCAGGTTATTTATTAAATGTCCCAGTAAAGTCCAAAAAGTGAGCTTGACACAAAAAAGTCCAGTGACACACATTTGGTTCTACTTTTAGACTTTTAGGAAACCTTGGAAAGTCTTTTCTAAGCTGTAAGGAGTTCCAAGCAGGCATTGCCATATACAGATACTGACTGAATATAAAGTTTGTATAACTGATTTGGTCCAGGATGTAATAACATCCATTTAGTCAGGAGAATAAAATGAAGCCAGCCGCACACAACAAGTTCTTGCAATTGTGCTTAACTGGCATTTAGCAACAAGGAAGAAGAGCAAACAGTGATGATTTGAATCTAGGGCTGAAACGATTCCTCGAGTAACTCAAATAATTTGATTACTTAAAATCCTCAATGCAAAAAGATTTGCCTCGAAGCTTCGTTTAATTAATGTTACCAACGTTGTATCGCTCACGGTGTTTCCGCACGGAGGATTATTACTGTCCAGAGGTGTCAAAAGTATTCACATTCATTACTCAGGTAGAAGTATAGATACTAGGGTTTAAAAAGACTTCTGTAGAAGTTGAAGTATCAACTCAAGCTTTTTACTCAAGTAAAAGTATAAAAGTACTGGTTTCAAAACTACTTAAAAAAAGTAAAAGTAAAAGTAATGTAAGTGGAAAAAAATTATATCAATATGCTTTTTCAAATTAGACGGCGAGTTTTGGAAACAATTAGCTTGTGGTACTTGTCGCACCGCAGAGCTTGCAGCGCATTCGAAAGGAGTTGTTTTTGCATCCAACCATTTCGAAAAATTCTTCCAGTTAGGCTACCGCCAGGGATGTAGAAGGGTTGGCTGGTCTTCCTGGCTACCAACCTCCTCGCTGGTGCTTGGTTGGGACATTTCGCTCAAGTCCTCTGGAGTCTCTGCCACGGACATCTTTCTACTAGTCTGCTGTTACCTTGCTGGAGTGTGACGTGATTTGTGTCATGTGCAGGTGCGATGGATCGCGTACAAACCAATAAGGTGTCGGAATGGTATATGTTTATACTTCTCATCCAACCACAATCAAATTCACTCTATCTGGATGGCATGATTTATCTGGATAGGTTTTTGGTGTTTTTTGATGTTTTTTTGAACGATGACAAGCCGGAATGAAAACAACCCGAACTGAAATAGGAGTAACGAGGCTATTTTTAAAATGTAAGGAGTAGAAAGTACAGATAATTGCGTGAAAATGTAAGGACTAGAAGTGAAAACTCTGCAGGTAAAATAATTATTCCAGTAAAGTATAGATACCCAAAATTTCTACTTAAGTAAGGTAACAAGTATTTGTACTTTGTTACTTGACACCTCTGTTACTGTACACCGGGCTAACGCTGCTGGCGACACATGCTGTCACTACCCGATGTGAGTCAAGTGCAGATGTGAGTTGCTCATGCTCAGATTTGAATTGGTTCCCAACCTTGGGTCCGGGGACCCCTCAGGGGGGCGGCAAAAATCACAGGGGGTACGCAAGTCTTTATCTGGTTTGAGGTTGAGGTAAAAAAAATATTTTGTTAAATGTTAATAAATGTTAAACAAATTATGATAATACACTAGAATATATAATGTATACAAAAGTCTGTATAAAATCTATATATTTTTGTTCTCGCTTAAAATTGTAGGCAGGCTACTTAGTAGGCCAAACCTCTGGGACCTCTTAACCTGTGACCCTTGCTGTCATCAGATCAGCTGCTAGCTGCTATCATCCTCGTTTTTCCTGCTGTCACGGCGTCACTATTTTATGAATGAAACATGGCGGAGAAACGTAAAAGTGCTGATAACTCCTCTGTATCAAAAAAAAAAGTAAGGCTCTATCTCGAGAGTTACCTCAACTTCGGTTTCGGGGGGGGGGGGGCTCAGCTTTTCTTAGACATAAGAAGGGGGCGCCAAGGAAAAAAGGTGGGGAAGCAAACACCAAGGGAATTAGCAGCGAACGAAGTTCGTTATGTAGGTCCATTTTTATTGTATTGACATTACAGAAGTCTCGTTAGAAGATGGTCTCCTCCTGAGTTTGGCAGAGTGTCCTCCTCAAGCAATTTACCTCAGACTGATAAATTGACAGCTCAGACAGCAGAAAGCTATCTTGAGTTGTTGACAACATCATTAAAAGACCCAATTACCATCAAGATTAGCTTGTTACTGGGGAGAAAATACACTGTAGCAAGTACACATCGTAACAGTACCCAATAAAATTGCCATTTGCTTGGCACGTCAAATTGACCGTGACGTTTTGTTTCATTTGTATCTGGGGAAAGAAACGAGGATCACAAACAAACATAGTAGTAGTTTTCTCACAAAGAATAACCTGGGTGTCATTGTCGCAAAGTGATGCATTTGCATCTCACATCTGCACTCAACTCAAATCGGGTACTGACACATGCCATGAAGACTGATTACAAAATGAAGAAAGAGCGTAAGGGGCTAAGAGAAGAGACAGGCTGGAGAAAACGACAGAAAGTGTCCAAAGTTTGGAAACAGTTAAACTCGTTATTAATGGCATTAACGCAAACCCATTTTAACGGCGTCAATTGTTTTATCGCAAGATTAACGTTCTTTTTGGCTTAGCAAACTTTGTAGTGTTTTTCACATGCTGTTGCAACAACTAGTAACGTTAGAAAAACTACAACACCACACCGGATCTAGCTAGACCGGAAACAAAACAACAGGCACGCCGCATACACTTGTTTGCGAGCCGGCCAAAGAGTATTAGGCTAACGTTACGTTTTGAGTGGATGGCGAGCGCGAGACGCCGAAATGGATGCCAATAAGATTCTGAATGGAAAGTTTACGTTTAAAAAGTTATCAAGGGGGACAGTAGTTTCACACATACACAGCCTGTACGACACGGAGAAAGCAGCCCAACTGGAACTGCTGCAAACGCTGTCTCATTAACTGGTGATCACTGGACATCAGTGAGTATCCATCCATCCATCCATCCATCCATCCATCCATCCATCTTCATCCGCTTATCCGGGGTCGGGTCGCGGGGGTAGCAGCTCCAGCAGGGGACCCCAAACTTCCCTTTCCCGGGCCACATTAACCAGCTCCGACTGGGGGATCCCGAGGCGTTCCCAGGCCAGGTTAGAGATATAATCCCTCCACCTAGTCCTGGGTCTCCCCCGAGGCCTCCTCCCAGCTGGACGTGCCTGGAACACCTCCCTAGGGAGGCGCCCAGGGGGCATCCTTACCAGATGCCCGAACCACCTCAACTGGCTCCTTTCGACGCAAAGGAGCAGCGGCTCTACTCCGAGCTCCTCACGGATAACTGAGCTTCTCACCCTATCTCTAAGGGAGACGCCAGCTACCCTCCTGAGGAAACCCATTTCGGCAGCTTGTACCCTGGATCTTGTTCTTTCGGTCATGACCCAGCCTTCATGACCATAGGTGAGGGTAGGAACAAAAAAGTGACCGGTAGATTGAGAGCTTTGCCTTCTGGCTCAGCTCTCTTTTCGTCACAACGGTGCGATAAATTGAATGTAATACCGCACCTGCTGTGCCGATTCTCCGACCAATCTCCCGCTCCATTGTCCCCTCACTCGCGAACAAGACCCCAAGGTACTTGAACTCCTTCACTTGGGGTAAGGACTCATTCCCTACCTAGAGAAGGTACTCCATCGGTTTCCTGCTGAGAACCATGGCCTCCGATTTAGAGGTGCTGATCCTCATCCCAGCCGCTTCACACTCGGCTGCGAACCCGATCCAGTGAGTGCTGAAGGTCACAGGCCGATGATGCCATCAGGACCACATCATCTGCAAAAAAGCAGCGATGAGATCCCCAGCCCACCGAACTGCAACCCCTCTCCACCCCCGACTACGCCGATATCCTGTCCATAAATACTACAAACAGGATTGGTGACAAAGCGCAGCCCTGGCGGAGGCCAACTCTCACCTGAAACGAGTCCGACTTACTGCCGAGAACCCGGACACAGCTCTCGCTTTGGTCGTACAGAGATTGGATGGCCCTGAGAAGGGACCCCTCACCCCCGTACTCTCGCAGCACCTCCCACAGTATCTCCCGGGGCACCCGGTCATACGCCTTCTCCAGATCCACAAAACACATGTAGACTGGTTGGGCATACTCCCAGGCTCCCTCCAGGATCCTTGCGAGAGTAAAGATCTGGTCCGTTGTTCCACGACCAGGACGGAATCCGCATTGTTCCTCTTCAACCTGAGATTCGACTATCGACCGAACCCTCCTTTCCAGCACCTTGGAGTAGACTTTACCGGGGAGGCTGAGAAGTGTGATACCCCTGTAATTGGCACACACCCTCTGGTCCCCCTTTTTAAAAAGGGGAACCACCACCCCGGTCTGCCACTCCTTAGGCACCGTCCCAGACTTCCATGCAATGTTGAAGAGGCGTGTCAACCGTCAGTGTTAATACCACGTACCATCAGTGAGTAATCAAAATTATTTAGAAGTTACTACACACTATATTGACTATGTATATCAGCATATGGTTTTAGGACTGTGTTGTTTGAATAATTACTTTTTGTCATTTGGGACATTGTCCACCCCCTTTTCTGTCCAGGAGAATTGTTACATTCCTTGCATAAAAACGTAAAGGTTACAAATGTCCTGCTGTGGCATCCGGTTTTTGGACCATTTCTGTATAAGCAAAGTGTTAGTGTTACATCTCAGTTAGGTTAGGTACTTGTAGGAATTGTGCAATAATGACAGATTCACACATTTTTCTTTTGTTTACAGTAAATAAATAATAAACAATTACAACTCTTAAAGTCAAGTTCATAAAGTAACTTTCTTTGCATTCATTTGATTCCCAATTAAGATACATTGGTAAGAATGGCTTTCCATTGTTAATATGTACTTAAAAACTGTTCTGAAATGGAAAATAATAGATTTTTCATGTCATAAAACATGCGATTAATTGTGATTAGCTATAGGAATTTGGCAATTAATCGCGATTAAATTTTTTTTGCGTTTGACAGCCCTAGTTCAAACGTAATTAAAACGAAAACTCTGTACAGTGTGTCTACAGCAAAATCGAACTATCTTACCACCATTATAGCACAACGTCATAAAGACACAACACATCCTACAGCAGAAACCGCAAGTTGGACTTCCTCATAATGGAAACATGCAGTTTAACTTTGGCAAAACAAGCACGTAGCCTCATTAACCTTCTCTACAGATCGCTCTGCAACGTATGTTACGTTATGGAATATTCTTGTGGCTGCCACTGCCAGCTTCATGGTTATGAAATGTGGGATAGTAAGATGATTCCCACTTTGTTACAAACTGGTAATGTGTAATGTAATGTTTGTGGTGTAGGCTTGTGATTGGAAAATGTAGCTAGCTAGCAAGAGAGGACACACACAGACATACAGAGACAGGAACACAGACAGAAATAGCTACTTGGAAAGTAGGTTTTGGACAGCCATATTGATTTTGAATAGTCTCATACAAAGATTGTTTTGGATCTATGGATCTCTAACTGGCTTTTGGGAAATCTTTAAACTCCTATTCTATGGCTGCACCAAAAATTCATCACAGCATGCATTGTGCATCATTGTAAAGCCCTTCTAGAATGCACTGATACTGCACATTATTAAGACAAAGGCTATTATTCACAGTCCCAAACTACTGCCAGTGATTATCCTGCTTATCTCTGCGCCCCCATGTCACCCAGCAGGGAACCAGCCAACATTAACATAGATACATTCCCCCGCCCAGCCTTTCCATCTGGAGGCCCCCAGGCTCCCCTGAGACCCCGACCCAGACACCGTGACCTCTGGAGTCAGGCATCGGCAACACCGGAGTCTCTGTGGAGAGCCAGCGTGGTAATATTGGTCTGTCTGTCCCTGCTCATCTGTCACACTGCACACTAGCAGTACCAAGAGACACAGAGCGAGAAGAAGACAGACAGGGACAGAGAGGTGAGCTGGGGTTACACTGATGTATGAGGCACATATTAGTAGGGTTGATATCGTTTGGATTCTTTCGAAACTGGTGCTAAAACGATACTTTTAAAACGGTGCCTAAATGGTGCCGGAACCAATACTTTTTAAAATATATTTCTTTTAAAAGGTGCACAAAAGGACAGTCGGCGACATTTAAGAGTGGCTTGTTTATTGCTAAGGCCATATGGTCAAAATTAAATGATTTATTAATAATGTAATAACAAAAACTTATAACAATAATTTATTTCACCAGCATTTCACAGAGGCTGGCAAGGCGAGTTTCAAGTAAACATATAGTCTGTGTTGTTTTTCCGTCAACGGCAGCTGCAGACTGTTGGACATCCCGCTGGAATCCTCTACAGTGAAATACAGTCACACTTTACACCATTTAGCTGTCAGCATTTTAACCGTGTTTAATCCAGCTGCTAGCTAACAGTAGGTTAACGTTACCTGCTGCCAAGTGTAATGTTAACTAGCGTCACATGCAGCGATGCTTCTGTTGCCTCTAACATCTGTTTCAGAGCATCAGGGGGCAGCAAAGGCATTAAAGTGGCACCGAAATGAGTGCCGTTAAGGCACCGGTGCCGTATTAGCACCGGGTCCCGGTACCCAACCCTACATAATAGCCTTTCAGAACAATTGTGATCCTACATCCTGTAAGTTTAGCCAAGCAAGATGGACTTGGCTAAACTTACAGGGTTAAACTAACCTGTCTCACTACGGTCTAATCCCAGTTCACATTCCCTATTAGTGGGTGAACTATCCAAAGCTTGATTGAATCGGCTTCACAATGTTTTATGTTTTTATGATGTACAATCATCGTTTTTGTTAAAGTTAATTCTGCTTCTACTCACTCACTCACTCACTTTCTCAAACAACTCCGCTGTTACTTTCCCTGTATGCAGTCTTTTGGTATGCACATTCTCTTCATTCATTCTGCTCTAATGCAGTAAGGTTAACACAGGTTGTTGAAACAATATTGCTTTACAGAGCGGGTATTATGCCACTAGAATGTAGTTCAGTGGACTGATTTAAAGCCAGCAGCCAAGGAAGAGTCAGAGGGGACAGCACAAGGGAATATAAAGACAAAAAATCAATGGACAAGTACTGGGAACAGTTGAAAGAGACATGAAGACATGTGTGTGATAGCACTGAAATACATTTTCCCCACAAGATGAAACAACAAGTTGCGATTCTCAGAGGAGATCAGACTGAAGATACAGACTATCTGTGCTGACATGCTGCTCTGACTTTAGAGAAAGGACTCAAAAGTATAAAAATGGACGTTTAAGTTATTTCATCCCCCCAGGAATGAACTTGTTTCATACCTACGCTCATATTACCCTTACCCTGTGGTAAACTGAGACACTAGGCTAGCTTTTTATGTGTCAGGATTCTAAAGCTGTACTCAGAAAATGCTTGGATTACAGTGAACACTTGATAACCTTGAGTTTACGGTACGTTGCAATAATCAACAGATTTATTTTGCCTATAGGTGCTTTCCGACCGGATAGTACTTGTACTTTTTAGAGGAAAAGTACACTTCTAAGCAGTTCTACTCTCCCGCAAATCTTTTTTTCCGTTTGCATTCCCACTGGCCAAGTGGCCATAGGGACTGGTAGGAGGGGTAAGGGAGTGACGCAAGCACGGCAACGGTCTTTATAGCATCGTCACTAGACCTTAGCGCCACATACAACAACAAAGCAGCATGGAGGAGGCCGTACATGGCCAGCAGTGCCTGCACCTCCGCATCAGTCCACTTTTCCGAGTTCCGCATTCCTGAGAGAGACCTCCAGCTTACAGCGAGGTGTCGAGTGTGTGTGTGTGTGTGTGTGCGTGTGTATGTGTGTGTGTGTGTGTGTGTGTGTGTGTGTGTGTGTGAAAGCGAGTGCGAGGAGGAGGGGGATGACGAAACCCGGGGGTTGCTTGGTCACGCCCAGATTAGCCGTTAGCTCATTGAAGCTAGGCTATGTATTAGCTGCACAAAAGCTATGTAGCCTCAAGAGGGCGGTAGTGGGCTGCATTGAAATGCCACGTGACTAAGCTAGCCTGTTAGCTCTACAACTAACGGGTTGCTGACACAAAGAGACACTCCCAGGAGCGCAGTTGTAGACACACACACTAAACTACTTCACTATGTGCTAGCTGTGTAGCTATTCGATGTCCCTGACTAGCTGTTGGCCAGCTGTTCATTTGGGCGTGTGTATGTCCGTACATGTGTGTGTGTGTGTGTGTGTGTGTGTGTGTGTGTGTGTGTGTGTATATGCGGTTGGTGAAAGAGGAAAGACAGCCCCTTAGAGAAAGAAAGACACCTTGAAAACCTGATTATTACAATTATTACCTGTATTATAATTACAGTTTTAACAAGCTAGCGGCAATATTCAACACAACATATCAACAATGCACCGTGATCAGAGTACATTCACAGCAAACGGACTCGGCAGTTCAATCAGATTAATAAATCAAGCGTGCGGCAATAGCACATTATTAATCGCAAATCACATTAATGGCGTATCAAGTGGCAGCATTAGCCTTACTGACATTAATAAAACACACTATTCCTCTGCCCAGAAAACCTTAAGCCTTCTTACTTTGTGTTCAGTCCGTTCGTGTCTGTCCATAGCTTTCCACGAAAAAAAGCTTTCTGATCCCCAGGGCAGCGGGGAACAAGCCAGAGTCTACTTTGAAGAATACAACAGTGTCCGTGTCCGATGTTCTTCTAGAGAATGTCATTTTTCTCTCTGCAGCGTTGAAACACGACGTGTGTTTCCAGGATCCCTTAATTAAATCCACTTTGTTTCAAAAATTGAAGTTTTTAGCACAAGCGCTATTGCAGACGGAAGACCGGGATTTTTGGGTGCTCAGGCTATTTATAGATCAGGTCCGTTGACCTGGCTCCATGCTGTTTTATGGTCCCAGGAACCAATGGTATATCAGAGTTCTCTGGCTTCACCCTCTTTTCTGAGGAGACATGGATTAGAATTTTCCATGTAGGCCAAAATCTCTTTGTCTGTCTTTTTTGTCTTTCAGAGACAGACCTTTTGGTTAAAATCAGGTTTAACACAACTGCTGGTCCCAACACCAAATATCCCCAGTAGGTCTGTCTTGAGAATGAGACTGGAGGACGTAGCATTCCTTTCAGCTCAATGGCGCTATCGGAAACGCCGTTGTTGTTAGTAGGGTTGGGTATCGTTTGCTAAAGCGATTTTTTAACGGTGCCGGTGCCTAAACGGTGCATGAACCAATACTTTTAAAAAAAGTTTAAAAAATAAAATTGCTAAGGCCACATGGTCAAAATTAATTAAAGGGATACTTCACCAATTATCATTAAGCTTTTTATCAGTAGAAACCCGGTAGTATTTTCGAATGACTGTGCTTCCCTCCCTCATGTCCCCCTGAGACGAGAGATCTCTGTATTGTGTGTCGAAAAGAACCTCTGATGACGCAAAAATTTTCATTTTGCGTCATCGCAGGTTTCTCGGCCAGATGCTATAAACTACAGCCAGCTAGTTCCTCATGTTTTCAACCCGCCCATAGGGGGTCGGACTGTCACTACCCAATGTGAGTCAAGTGTCAGCCATCTTAAAGCTAAGCTAAAAGGCTCTCTTTTTTCAGCAGCAACCTTGCAATTATGTGCATTCAAACTACCGCACATGTGTACCACTGGGATACATTGGTACAGATCGGAAAATATGCAGGAAACTTTACTACAGATGGAATACTCGACACACTACGCAAGCTTCGCCTGCTATGGAGACCAGCACCTCAGCCTGCGGTGTTGCTTGATGCTGCTAGGGGACATCGAAAGCGGTGTGCGAGAAAGCGGAAACGCAAAACGAGGGCAGGAGTTCGAGCTAGGTTGTCCTAGGCTGTCCCATCCATCCTGCTTGCAAATGTCAGCTCATTAGACGACAAACTGGACTACATCCAACTTCAATGAAACTCCCAACGCGAGTTCAAAGACTGCTGTGTTTTTGTTTTTGTGGAAACATGGCTGAACAACAGTGTACCGGACTATCCAGCTACCAGGCCTGCTAGCCTTCCGAGCAGATAGAGATGCTGCTCTGTCAGGTAAGACTCGTGGAGATGGGCTGTGCATATATGTTAACACGGACTGGTGCACAAAGCGCACATCCAGATGGACTATTTATTGTTGCTGGTGATTTCAACCACGCAAATCTCAAGAAAGTTCTTATATTCTACCTTCACCTCATGTTGAACCTAACTTATAACAATCAGTGCTCTGTTACAAGTTTACTTATGCCCTGTCGTGTCGTGAGCTCCTCTCTCTCTGGCCTCTCTTGGGCCACCAAAAAGAAATCCGGACCCGTGGTGCCAGTGCTTAAAATACTGTATATTAGCATCTATCCCTGGAAGTTATAACATTGGACGATCTGTTGGTACCCATCAAAAATCTGAGGTAGCATAAACACTGAAAAACAATTGCCTTAAAAGCATAGAACAACTATGCATCGCTCTAGAAAATAAATGAACTTCTGTTTGATCAAGCTGATGGCTGTGTGACGACAGCAGTTAATATCTCTGTAACCTCACCATTTAGAAACATGTCTTTCTCCATCTACACTCAAAACAATGAAATCTAATTGTTGAAATTGTTGTATTGTTAGAATGTTGGATTGTTTTGATCAAAATATGCTTTAAGGAGCCCTCTGGACCCCAAAACTCTCTCAGACTTAGGGGCTAATTTCACTGATCAAATATTTTGTGAATTTCCCTTAGAACAAAAAAAATAAGCACTTAATACTGAAGTAAGCCCTTATTTTCCAAGTTCCTCCTAATTCGGCCTGTTAATAGCTACTTTTAGCCTTGGGATATTTTGTGAATACAGCCTCTTAAATCCTTGTTATTCTTTAGAATGCCACAATATTTGCAAATACCAAGCCTATCACATTTTAACGCAGCTTTTCCAGCTGAGAGGAAAACACTTTAGTTTCATCACCACTCCAAAAGTGACCGAAGGTGGAGCTTTGAACTTAAATAACTTTCATCATGATACAATGTAAAATGAGGTTTCAGCAAAGCTTGGCTGAAGTAAAGAGGATTATGTTTTACATTTATATCCCAGATAAGTCAGGAATATCCCTTCTACCTTATCCAGGTTTCTCAGCCTCATAAGGTTATTGTAAACAGGACATGTTAACATCCACTGTCCACATCACATTTATCTTAAACGTTAATGCTTAATACTTCACTATAATATCACATTATAAAAAGTGTTGCTCAAATCAAGCAATCTGATGAGTTCATAGCCGTTATATATAACCACATGCCACGGCTATGACGTTTAATTCCTTAGCACAATAAGTATCACTTCGCATCACATTTATACCATGGTGGCCGAGGCTGCCATACAAGATTCCACCTGTTCATCAGATAAACATTCACACACATTCACAAACCTGATGGCACAGCATCAGGAGCAATTTGGGGTTCAGTATCAGTAGTATGTTGGGTTTTAGTAATTTCTTAAATTATTTCAATAACTATTGTTTCATTTATATATTTTCCACAATTTATTCATGTGATTATTTCATAATTATTTCTTTTTTTTCTTCAATATTAAACACTTTGTAGCACCATAGAACAAATCACAAAAGTAATAGTCTAGTAACTTGAGCTGAACTTGAACGAGTTGGCATATATAGAAGTTGTAAGCGAAAATTGTGTAAGTGAATTACTGTCAATTCTCAAAATAAAAGCCAGTATTCAAGTAATGGCTGTAGGCATGGCTGGCATGACCAAATAAAGGCTGTTACCTCATAAAAATGTCTGTGGTGGAAATACCTGTGGCCTAATAGCTGAGCATAATTACACATTTTTATTGCACTCATTCTATCTAAGCACCATTCTGCTGCTATAAGTCTCTGTTTAACAGACATACTGCTTTCTCTTCAGTGGAGGTAAGCCACTGTTAATGAAACGTAACACTTTTCACATTGATTATGCCCTTGGAGTTGCTTGAAGGCAACTCTGCAGGATGTTGTTTTTGCACCTTTGTTACAGGAGCACGTATGGCCTGCGACAGATACACAATTAGCTATTCCATTACCCAGCCTGCTGATGTCCAGTCGCAGGATAATAGAATAGATTAAATAGCACTCAGGCTGGCCAAGCAACAAGAGATCTGAGACACTTGTGCCTACATCTTGCAGAGACCTGGCTCCTGTCTGGGATCCCGAGATCCCAGGACTCCGGTGGGACGAGGGGAGGAGAACTCTTTGTTTGCATCGATGATGCTTGGTGCTCAAACTTAGTCAAAATGATGAACATAGTTTCCCTGATGTAGATTTTTTAATGTTAAGGCATTTTATGGGGGGGGCATATATGCTGAAGTGTCCTTGGGCAAGACACTGAACCCCAAATTGCTCCAGTAAATGTGTGTGAATGTTTATGATGAGCAGGTGGCACCTTGTACAGCAGCCTCAGCCACAGTGTGTGAATGGTGAAAGGTGTCTGTACAATGTAAAAGCGCTTTGAGTAGCGCTATATAAATACAGTCCATTTACACTTACATTATCTGCCTAGAGAATTAACCAGGGATTTTCTTGCTGCTGGTTACATTCATCCTGATGTTTGTTTTATTTATCTTTTTTAATTTGAGCCTATTTTAATTAAGACCTCATTCCCTCTGCAGCTATGGTAAAGGTTCAAGTTCAAGGTTCATTTAAGATCACTATTTGAAAATTTACAGAAATAATGGCAGCAGTAGTGGGTTTTATTTTTGGCCGTGAACACTGAGACTGAAGCTTATGGGCATATTAGCATATTATATATTAACTTCCTTGTTTTTTCCTATTAGAATATTGCAATTGGCAAACTCCTTCGTGTAAAAAACGGCTGAGCATTGTTAAAGATTAGCTGGGTAGACGTATCTTTAACTTCTAGTCATCTATTGTGAACAGAATGGTACTACACTTATCATAATAGCGCCACAGTCATATGTCTAGTCCTGTTTTCTCAGTAAGTTAGGTTTGCAGCGCTGGCTTACCTAACATTATCAGTGTGATAGCTCCCTGGTGCTGTCCTGATATTAGCAGTCTGCAGCATGTTCTCCTGCACAGCGCTTCACTGAGTTTTAATTTGGACCTAGGCTGCTGGAAGACTTCTATCTACAGCCTCAACACATCCTAGACACCAGGGGCCTTCCAGAAAGTCATCCCAGACACTAAACACACACACAAACACACACACACGCACGTACACGACTGCATGACAGTGTTCATATGCTATTCCAAACTATAATATTTAATACACAGAGACATAGACGAACCCACTATGTGCACACTGCATCCACACTTACATCGGTATACACGCTCAGCTCTAATTAAAAGTCATTTTGAGAAAGTGTACAACAAACAGTGAGCTGGTTTCTATCTGTGAACCTCACTCTGCTCCAATCAGGTGATGATGGAAGTAGATTACAGAGGCATTGATTCTTCTATTCTGTCAAGACATAATGAATAACAGCAGTTTGTTTGTGTGTTTGTCATTTTTGCTTCTATATTGTATTGAAGAAAAATACACTTTTTTGTGACATTATCGTGACTCCATTCTCCAGCTTCAGCCCTACAGCCCCCAACAGCAGGGGCTGGAATATCTTCTTCTGTACAAAACCTCACGCCACAAAACAGTTTCTTCCCCTCTGCAGTCAGTCGTTAAGAAAGCCCTGGACTCCCACTGACAGAGACACGGATAATTCCGGTCGATTTTCGATGTTGTTTGTTGTCACGTAGTGCTGTCAGTAGCGAGAAAAAAGAAAATAATCGGTGTTGCCTACACCGAGTTATGCTACTGTTAGCTTTCGCACCCAGGCGGCTAAAACGGGGCAGGTTTTAAACGTACTTTTAGCCTCTTAACATGTTCGAGCAACCCATTCTCATTCCGAACTCATAAAATAAGGACGTTTGGACAGTGGCTGTCAGCGTCTGATGCGACGAAAAAGGCGTCTTATAGGAGACAAGTTATAATTGAGGAAGGTTGGAGACACTACCTTATTTAATCATTAAATTAATAAATATTTTTGTTGTATTGTATTGTAAGTGAATGTATTAGTCAGACAGTTTGCACCAACACAATTTACCACATTTTACATGCATATATCTTTTGTCCATATAACTCATAATGACGTTCACAGCACACCTAACAGCAATTTGCACATTGTATGCATGCACATGTTTAAAGGGCAGTGGCGGTTCTACATTGAATTACACTCTGGGCGAGAACCCCCCCCATAAAACACACAAAATTCTGCACAAACAGTTATATTTTATTATAACATTTGTTGAAAAGACCAAAGCTGTCTCTCAATACTTTCCAACATTCCTAAGCCCATTTATTTCTACTGAAAATGTCAATCTTGCGTATAGGATGTGTGTTGGCGGCCTGGGGGTTAAAGAATCGATTTTTCTCTTAAAACCATTTATAGTAAATTAATGCACCTTGACTTACGTATTTACATGCACTGTAGCTACCTGTAGTATGTACAGTATGATCTGTGTACTACTAGCTAATCACTTCCTAACAACATGCTGCTCATTGATGTGTTTTTAACAAGATGTTGCTCATTGATGTGTTTTTGGAGGAAGACGATTTATCAGGCTGTGGTTTGGGTCTTTAATGGGATTTATTGATTAAAAAATACAGACTATCACCAGCCTTAACCTTTAATCGATTAGTAGTTTTTTAAAAACAGAAAATACAGATTACTTTGTTGCTGCATTATGACATCACAATCACTATATTTGACTATAATATCCCTAAAAGCATGTTTTGGGTATATTTATATCAATATGGGGGTAATACTCAGGTGTCCACTTGTATATAAATTATGTGAAAATGTACCCCAGCACATACAGTACTGCTATGCGACGTCCCAAAGTGGACACATCTGAGAGTAACTTTTTTCATGTAAAATATGAATATTTCAATGGATATTCCAAATATATTTAAGAGTTAGCCTATAATGAACGGTGGAGCTAATTATCTGCTTTGGTAGGACAGGCGCTCACATTGACACACACACACACACACACACACACACACACACACACACACACACACACACACACATATCATCCACCTGTGCCCCCGCCTGCCTGTGCACATCCCGTGCACGCGCCCGCTAGCCTACCTTCAGTTCTCAACACAGAGTCTGTTTCCGTCCCTGCCCTCCCCTTTCCCCTTCTCACACAGCTTCTGTGCACGGCACCTTCTCAGCAAGCAGGGGCGCCTGCAGCTGCAGGGGGCGCCAATTTGCCAATTCCCCACACAGTGAAATGATAGATAAACCGCTTTGCAGCTCGTGCCCGCTTCGCCTGTGCCAAAAAACGCTACTGTTAAAGGGCATACCTTTCAACTCTTATGTAATACTTTAAGTTTTTTATATTTGAGTCTTTGCACTATTCTTTGTTAGAATGTGTTTGTTGTTTGTTAACACTTGCTAATTAGCACCATAATGAAAGTTTGAAGGGAATGGCATTAGTTTGCAGGTATTTGGTCATGAGCCAAAGTACCTGCCTAAGACCTGTTGATGGCAGTAGATAAAAAGTTTTTATTATTTATTTACTATTACAATTCACCACGTGGGTAACAGAACACTTTTAGTGTAATCCACCCTGTTGAGATATTTTACTGTATAAGTAAAAACTGCTGGTGGCACTACTTTAAAACTACATCGGTACTAAGTAACCCAAATTATAAATGTGTTGCTATAACGGTGACCTGTGACAAATATCTGATAAATTATTGATAATAAATAATAGGAGTGTCGCTATTCAATTTCACTTTTAATTTTAAGGTCATAGTTCGATTAAACAAAGTCTTTAATCGTAAAGATCAACAGATGGTGATTTTAAATTTCAAATTTAAATAATATATTTAAAGTGTAATAACAATAACTTATTTCACTAGTCAATTGGGAACAAACTGCTAAACAACAAAAAGAAACGCCACTAGATGGCAGACAAGTGCTTTCCAACAACAGCTTAAGTTTCTAGGACTTTACTAGGTGCACTTGAATGCACCAACCCTGTCCCTGTCGTTGTCCATGCGCTTCTAAACCATGACTTTTTACCTGCAGTGAGGTTATAACAGAGATGGTATAGTATCTTTGGTTAGGTGTTTACACTTTGACTCATCTTTTTCAGCTCACTTATTTTGTTTGCTTGATATTTCCATTTCGGCGGCGCAGTGTTAGTTTTCTTTGAGACTAACTGCCATATAGTAATATCGTAATGTTAAACACACAGTGTGTGCCGTTCGGCCGTGTCCCCCTCCCACCCATGTTCAAAGTTATTGAAATGTAATTCCCTTCACAGCGCCGCTCGGCAGTAAATTGCCCAAATCGGCCCCACTCCATGGCATGCAGCATCTAGAGGCGCCTGCCTCCTATGCCCAGGTACTGTTCATAGACTACAGCTCTGCTTGAAATACAATCATCCCATGAAATCCACATCCTAAATGGTTTATGGGTTGTATTGTCTGGATCAACGGAAGTACAATTCCAGGAAGCCTGACATCCAGCACAGAGGTCAGGCTTTGCCCCTCACCTTCTGCTCTCTGTGTGTTGTCGTTCTAAAACTCTGTTGGCTTCAGGAAACATCAACTAAATTTCAAGGTAGCAAGCTACACACTAAAAATGTCCAGTTTTGAAAAAAAATTGGATCATGCAACAAGGGAGGCCTGCTTAGTTCTTTCAGGGAATGATTGTAAAGATACAAAGAATTTACAAAAATGATTTTTATTAAGATATGTTTACAGCATTTACTATCTAACTGGGACGTTTTGGGACCGATTGGTGGAATTGCTGTGGACGAAGTACACACGGAGATACACTAGTAAGGGCAAATGAGGTTTAACCATGTATCCAGCTAATTTAAATAACTCACGTTACTGTACTGTGTGAACAGTTAAAGGACAATTCTGGCGCAAAAAGAACCTAGGGGTTAATAACAGATGTGTACCCACTCTGTCGTTCTCTGGGACATGTTTTCATGCTAATCGAATGTGTTTGTAGCTTGAAACAACATGTTTTCATGCTAATCGAATGTGTTTGTAGCTTGAAACAAGCTAGCGCGGACCACTGATTAGCTTACAACTCTAGTATTCGGGGCACAGGGAAAGTAAAAATAAATCGCATTATACCACTAAAAAGGCTCAAAATATCACCACACTTCAACGGTAGCATAATGAGGGTCCCAAAATGTTAACCAAGCATTGAGAACATTGTAAGTGTACAGACAGTTTATTTAAAAGATAGTTTAGAAAGACAGTAGCTCCCAAGATGGCGGCGCCTGTATACAAGAACGCGATAATAGATATAATCTATCTTTTTAATAAACTGTCTGTACACTTACAATGTTCTCAATGCTTCGGTTAACATTTAGGGACCCTCATTATGCTACCGTTGAAGTGTGGTGATATTTTGAGCCTTTTGGTGGTGGTATAAATAGCGATTTGTTTTTACTCTCCCTGTGCCCCGAATACAAGAGTTGTAAGCTAATCCGCGGTCCGCGCTAGCTTGTTTCAAGCTACAAACACATTTGATTAGCTTGAAAACATGTCCCAGAGAGCAATTGAGTGGGTACACATCTGTTATTAACCCCTAGGTTCGTTTTGCGCCGGAATTGTCCTTTAACTTCATTTAATATTGTATATGGCGTTCTCTTTTGCGGGCTGCAAATGTTTCACCAAAACAAGTTATGCCCCTAATAAATAATAATCTTCATGGAGCATTGTTTCTTTACCCTGCGGTCACGGCTATAGCTCCTTCACTCAATTGAGCCAATCAAATCAATTGTTTACCGTGCATAGACAGTTTGCTAGAGAGAACACTGAATAGTGTGTTTTCCCCTGTAATTTGTTCCTAATTTCTATGATTAATTTCTGTCACTGTTGAACGCCATTGCAGCTGTTAGACATATTTGGATCTGAAGTTATAGTACGTTAACACACCATTAACCAAGCGAGTGGGCACTGAAGTACCCAGCCAAAAGCTGTTCTTGGGGTGCAAATTTGTATAAATGCCATCTGTTTACTATAAAAGCATAAATGACAAATACAAAAAAAAGCTGTGGAATTTGACTGTGGAATTTCACATTTCAGCAGTTGCTGTTTCCCTTGTAGATGTGCTCCTAGAACAGCTATCAGGAAGATTTCTCGGAGCAGAACAAAGAATTCTCCTTCTGCCAGCTCCATATCGCCACATCTATCTGACACTTTGGAGCAGCACAGAGGTTCAGCAGTCATGACAGGGTGATGTGTCTCATATCTTTCTGAGATTGACCTCTCTGGTCTCACCGCCTATTAGAACACAAAGAGCTGTTGAGCAAGCTGGGCACACATAAATCTTCTATGAATGAGAAAGGTTTGAGAAGGCTTTACTGTTCCAACCGAGCTCAAAGCATGTCATGTGACCATAGATGAGTCTGCTCCATTCCACCAGTGGAGCGATAGCAGCCTTGAGTAGCACGCAATATAGATGTAAGGGTCAGGGACTTAATAAATAAAAGACAGATAAAGTAAGTACGTAAGTAAGTAAGTAAGTAAGTAAGTACATGTATTTAAAAAGTGCTTTTCACAGATAAAATTAAGACATAATACATGAAAGCACAATACAAAATTAAAATGACATAATAACTAGGGCTGTCAATCGATTAAAAAATGTAATCTAATTAATTACATACTCTGTGATTAATTAATCGAAATTAATTGCATACATAATTAACGGTGCCTGAACCGATACTTTTTAAGAAAGTAAAAAAAGAAAAGAAAAAAAAGGGTACTAAACAACAGTTGGTGGCATTAAAGAACGGCTTGTTTATTGCTAAGGCCATATGGTCAAAATTAAATGATTTAATAATAATGTATAACAATAACTAATTTCAGTAGTAAATTGCTGTTGAACCATCAGATGGGAAAAGGACATTTACAATAACTTCAAATGCACCACGAGGCTGTAGTTTACCAGTTTCATTGAACGCACCGTCTGTGTTGTTTCTCCGACGGCAGCTGCAGATTGTTACATACCAGTGTTGAATCCTCTACAGTGAAACACAGTCAAACTTTACACAGTTTAGCGTTAGCTGTCAGCATTGTAACCGTGTTTAATCCAGCTACTAGCTAGCGGTAGGCTAACGTTAGCTGCTGTCGAGTATAGTGTTAACTAGCGTCATGTGCAGCGGTGTTTGTGTTTCAGAGCATCAGAGAGCGAAGACATATCAGTGGCACCAGATTTCGGTAGCCAGGGTTGGCAGGAAGAAGATTTTTACAAGTAAATGTTCCAATTAATAATCCAGGCAGAACATTCTCGTCTCCCTCCTTCATTTTACAGTCCAATGGTGGCTAGAATGGCTCCGGGTCAAACGTCAATATGGAATGGATTAATCTGCGTTATTTTTTTTAACGCGTTATTTGTTCTCAGATTAATTAATCGAAATGAACGCGTTATTTTGACAGCCCTAATAATAACACATAAAGTGCAGACAGGTCAACCAAATGCCTGTCTAAAAATGTAGGTCTTTTATCTGATTTCAGTCCACAGATACAGCAGATCGTAAGGGTGGAGGTAGAGCATTACAAGGCTTAGGTGCTACGGTCTCAAAGGATTGATTACCAAGGGTCCTAAGCCAGATGCTAATTACTTTATGTGACAGGCTGCTCCTCCAAGTTTTGCTTTAGTGATCTCTCCCTCGCTGCAACCGACAACCACTAAGCTTTATGCAAATAATTGCGCAATAACGTCACTAGTATGCAAATGAGCGTTTAACACTCTTAAAAACCCTGGCTTTGCAATCTGCGATGCGGCAGAGCATGCAATATGTAGCAGCTTGCAAGGTTTTTCTCACAGGAATAGACTGAGGTCAAGCTCGCCGTCACTCGCATCTCTGTGGTCAAACCAGCCGCTGCTAACGTTGAGACAGTTAGCAGCGGCTGAAATGCCTGAAAAATGATTTAAATGAAATGAGCTGGTTTGACCATGGAGATGCAAGAAATGCACCAGCCCAGAACTGGGCGTAGTGATGCATTTTGGTTCGCTTGGATTTTTCTCCATGTGAACCGAAACCGAACCAAGGGGGAAACGTTTCAAGATTCATCTGATTCGGACCAGAGAAACGAACTTTGGGTGTGAAAATACCTTATATTTTTTACCCTTTAAAAAACACCCAAAAATAATAGAATCAGTATAAGCCGCAAAAACTAAATATTGGTAATGATCTCATTATGTCAGGATTAAGTCACAACGTATGTACATCATGATCTTCCCAAATGGCTTTCATTATATAGTCATTCCTCAAGGAATAATCTGATTCAGAATCAGAGCAGAATATGTACAGGCTTTTCATCACAGTATGTGACGTTAATAGTATAAACATATCTTTAAACAGGCAAATAAGATGGCTCTGGAGGTGGAAGGTGTCTTTTTTCTCTTTTAATGGAGCTAAGCAGTTTCCTTCTGCTAACAGTCTAAAGTGCTAAACCTGGCTAAACACGTCGCTGACCAATCTCTGTATGCACAAATCCTGAAATCCTCAACTTCTATCTTTAAGTGCCATCGTGCTAATGCAGTTAGCAACATTTTTCTCCATTTCAGGTTTCTTCACTTACAATAACAATGGGTCATACGTAAACCAGATTATTGGTCACATTATTGCATCCATTTAAATGTAGCCATTAACTGTCACCTTTCATTTCTGCAACTCAACATCCTGCAGCCTTGCCTGCCCTTTACAGTATATCATGTCACAGTATTAACTATCACGCAATGCCAAACTCTAAATGACAGCTCTAAGCTTATAACATCACTCGACACGTCTTCTACAGCTTTGCATCGTTGTTCAGTTTTTTACAGCGAGTACAGTGTTTCACAAGCACTGCTTTTTATTCTTCTAGGATCTGACAAGCCAGCTGCTGCATAGTTAGTGTATGATGTATCACTTGTCTGTTCACTGATCTCTAAACTATGAATCACTCAGTTCTGGTTAACTGTTTGTACTGTACATGAGTGAATACAATATGAATGACTCATGATGAGTGAATGATTTCTTGGCAGTTTAATAGTGTAAAGATCTAAATGGCTATAAAAAAAAATGCATAAAAACGACTCTCAATTGTTGTCCTTTAAGCCTAACCTGGGCAAATAATTGTCCTTACAACAGCCTACAGCAACTTTCAACAGCTTTCACATTAAAGACACCACTGATACTAGTTAATGGTAACAATGTGGTCCATTTCAAAGTGATTCAACTACAGTGCATCTTCCTGCCAGTGATCACACCTAATGCCAGAATATAAACCCAAATCTATTATAGGAGTGAACCAAAGTGTAACACCCATTAGAGCAGTATTTTGGGAAATTAGTACTATGCAATCATATATTAATATTATAGCACAGTGCAATGTACAGTGCACTATAAGTAGAAGGGAAACGGTGAAACTGTATATAGACACAGCCTTCATTAGTACAGCTGCCAACACATTATGTGATTACTGCACAGATGTGATGACCCGATCTTCAACTCAAATCTTGTCATGTGTCAGAGCTCCAGACATTATTTATGGCACTTATTTAAGACCCGCTTGAGTCTTACAAGTTCATATGAGTGGAACTTATTATTATAGCAAAGAATATAGCTGTCAACTCCATACAGTGGATAACAATAGATGAGAAGGAACATGAGCCTTGTGATTACACTAGTCACTGATGGGGTGGGCAGTACAAAATTATTATAGTGATAATTATTACAGCATTGGCTTAGCACAGATATTATATATATTAATTAATTAATATTAATATATATTATATTAAAATCACACGGGGGGGGGGATGATCTTGTGTGTAACTAGAAGCCCATTCTCTAAATTTAAAGAAATGTTCCCATGCTGTAACATGCATGCACCTCACATCATCACACATCATCTCAAACAGCAGAAGCTTTAACTCATGTCTGTTCATTCACTGGGCTTAACTAGGCTATAGACATTCCCGGTTGAAGTGTAACGTTAACTTAATTAAATTTAAGCCGACGCGAAGACAGGCAACACCGAAGTCATGTTATGAGGTGTATTAAATTGTCAGATTTAATTACATTGCCAAATGTAAAGTTTGGCGTAACGTTCACAGCTTAACGTTAGGGAAAACACGTTTTGCAACGCTAATTGGGCTACTCGTCGCCTGCTGGGTCTGTCTAATGTAACATTAGAGCTATTGCGTCAAAAATACTAATAAGCGGGATACCCATTCATAGTGTAGGCTATTGGTGAAACAGCCGAGCATTCAACATTTCCAATCCCGCATCTCTCGTTGTTTTTCAGCGCTTATTGAGCAAGAAAAAACACAGGAGGAATTAAATAAATAAGACAGTGTTTGGCGAGAGGTGTGGGTTTGTTTACCTTGCTGAGATTGGGATAGTCTTCTCCCGGGGCAGCTGCGAGACGGAGCCGCGGATGATGCGCAGGTCCGCAGGGGGCGAGGTGATGCTGCTAGCTACGTCGGTCACACCAGCACCGTGTCTCGGATGATAGAAGCGATTTGATACTGTTCCCCTCCTTCTCTCTCCACCTTCCTTATGTGGATGCGCTGTCCTCTCTTCTCCTTTTGAAATGTTAGTAGAGCCTCTCTCTCTCTCTCTCTCTCTCTCTCTCTCTCTCTCTCTCTCTCTCTCTCTCTCTCTCAAAGCCGCGAAAATACAGCAAAAGAACTTCCGGTCTCTGTACGACATAATAAAACGCCTGCCTAATCATTTATAATTTAAACACACCAACTGGTCAGTCTTATAACTTCCACTGAAATGTGTTCAAAGCTACATTCATGAGAAGGCTATTCATACATTATTGTTTATTAAGGATGTGTAGGCTATTAAAGTGTTGTAAAGCCTCATGCGGCGTTAAGGAGGAATGCCAGTCGATCACACTAGTAGGCTATGCTTTTTATAATATGAAATATATAGCTACCTGTCAATAAAGAAGCATGTCACTATCTTGAAAAACTCCACAACAGTATTTGCAATCAATTAGCCACACCCAGACTGTAAGGGGCTACACCCCAATCAGTAGCCATAGGCCATTACGTTTCCCATTAGCCACTGAAATAAACGCTGATAACCCTGATTGGGCTGTGACTGTGACCCAAAGTGCAACATGCTTGAGTTTCAGTTAAAGCCCATAAGTAACAGTACAGCAGTGTGTGTCAGTGCTGTATTCCGTCTCACTGTGTAGTAATATTGACAGCACATTTGGGTTGTTTTATCTGAGGTTTAGTTAGTTGTTTTTTTTGCCAAGTTCAAAGCTTTGTGAATAACAAGTGAAATATTTGCCAAGGACTTCTCAAATTGTTCTTTCTTCTCAAGCTTATCCCACACCACTGACTGCAATATTTCACTGTTTGTATGCGTTAAAAAAATACAGCAACGAATAAATCAACCAATCAAACTGTTTTGGTCTTCATGTGCGTATACTTTTTAGAGTGTTACGTTGCTATATGAGCTACAGGGGGACCTCTTTAGGGGACCTCTTAATTGTAAATCTAATAAGGCTAATAGGATAAGTCATTGAGCAGAGCCTTTAACTAAAAGCTTTTATTTTGAAAGTAAAATCGAATTACTTCCGGTAATTTTCTTGCTCCCCCCCAACGAGATTGACGCAGCACCTTCATTGTTGGAGTGGCGTCAGTTTGGATCTCCTTTTGTTGTGCGCGCCTCGGCTGCCTGGAAGTGAAGCACAGAGGGGGCAGGTGCTGCTCCCTGCCCCGCTCCACACCCCTGCTCCCCGGGGACCAGCTAGGAGAAAGAGACCCCGGCCCTCCAATTAAACCCTACATGGTGAAAGATCGGGATTATAATATATAGCAACGCACATGTACTTCTATAGCCTAGGCCTATTTTTATATTTAGGCTATTTAACTTTTTATATTGCATGTAAACGACAAAATAACAAAACAACATTAACATCCAAAAAAGAAATTGAAAAAATAAATCACAAAATAAATTAGGTAAAGTAATAAAGCTAATATGGTGACGTAAGGTATGTAAATGTGACAAAAAAGGCAACGTAAAATGCAGGTTTATTTCATGGTACGTTTTTCTAGAACGTTTAATTTAAGATTCAGTTTACAAACTTTTTGAATTTTCATGCATTTAGCTTTGTGTATGTACAATTTAATGTAATGTTAATTACCATTACATAGGCCTACATTACATTCATAATGTGATTAAAGTACAAAGGAGAGAAAGGAGAGATTAGAGGTAAGTGAGAGAGAGGGGGGATGACATGCAGCAAAGGGCCTCTGCTAAGATTCGAACCCACTAAACGAAAGGGCTGAGCCTTATAACATGGGGCACACGCTCAACCATGTGAGCTACCAAGGCGCCCATTATTATTATTATTATTATTATTATTATTATTATTATTATTATTATTATTATTATTATTATTATTATTATACAGTATATACATAGCCTATATATGTGTGTTTTCGAGTATGTGTCATTCATAGTCCATAAATGGTGTCTGTGCTTAGTTCACATGCCTGTTGTTAGAGTAGGACAGTTGAGTGCCTGTTATCTAAACATTTTGGCGAAAATAGATTATCTGAAATGTTTAATATTATCTGAAATTATATTTAACACAGGAATAAGACTACATTAGAAAAATAGCTGACAAAATTCATGACAAGACATTTTTACTAAAAGTAATGACTTTTCATGGACTAAAACTGGTCTAGCATACAGTAAAACGATTTTGGTATTGGCAGTGGTAGAAAAAGTAAAACTGTTAATATTAGGCTGAAACAAAAATAGAGCACAGTACAAGTCCTGCATTCGTTCATGAAAATCTTGATATTGTTTTGGGGACAATGACATGGCTGATAGCTAGCTTGTCTTGTCAAATTATATTAACTGATTGTCAACCGTACACAATGTTATTGAAGTTAAATCTTGCTTGCATAATGTTAGCTTTCTGGCTTGTAGTAGCTGTCTGAGCCAAAGGGTTCTATGAGCTGAGCGGACTATAAATATCTCCCGTTGCCAGGTCGTATCTAAGGTCCTTCCTATTTACTGGAGCAGTGAACATCATTTCCATTACATAAAAACCTTATGGGATGATAATGATTGTTCCAGGTATTAGTGAAACCATCAGGTGAAACAGAGTTATTGTTTGAAAAAAAACTTTAGATTATGATTGCAGAATGCATGAAAATGTAAATTAATGGTCTTAAAAAATGTCACTGACAGCATGATAGTGGAATCTGTTGAGTGATGGATTATTGTGTGAGAAGTAAGCACAGATTTGTTTCTATAATTTCATATTTCACCCTCTGGGTTATTAGAGCAGAACAGGCAACATACAAAATGCCACCAATTAGACGGACAGGGTCATCTTATGACAACACACAGCAACAGACAGCATGTAGAGCCAGCATGATCAGGTCCTGGCTAATTGGTAATTAGTCAAGTCACAGTGCCTCAAGGAAGACTGATTTGTGTTTTATTAATCAGCAATAATTCATGCTCTGGTTTTGCTTGCTTTATCATGACCCTGCATGCTACTTCCTACATACAAAGCACTGAAACTGAACAGCTCAGTAACAGAGTTGAAAACGTGGAAGAGAGCTGTAACAGAGTTGACGGGAACAAGACAAATATGTGAGTTCATGTTTTATTTGCTCTGGCAGATGCGTCTGGTCACTCTCTGCTGCGGACAGATTTCCAGCAACTTGAGATCTGCCGGGCCAATCACAACCGTTTAACTGATATGTGCTGGGTTTGAGACAAAGTTCATAAAGAGGAGCGCTGTTGAAACAATTTCAAAAATATATGGCTGCAGCTGATGTGGAACATATTTAAGCCGCTATCGCATCAGTATTAAACAAACTGGACGGTATATTTTTGCTAAAAGAACAAATAGATGCAGATATCAATGATCAGTTTTCAGAGATGCTGCATTGCAATTAGATAAAGATAATTAATGAAATAAAACTGAAATATTACAAACACATGGCACTGTCATGAGGCCCGGCGGGCAGCACCCACCTCGCCATTCTGCAAAGTGATGGTGACGGGGCATCTGGAACGCTAGAGTTGGAAACATAACAGCGTTTTTTAAGGGGCACACAGTTCCCTTAAAAAGCAGGCTTTTCTCTCTCAGTCAGTCCGCCTTGTCCCACCTGGGCATCTTGCGGCCGCTGGACGGACCCCACGTTTCACCTCACACACTCGCAGACAGGCTCACCGCCACGCCCACAGGCAGTATGCGGTTGGAGCCAGCCACACTGTGTCAGCATTGACAGGCTCACACACACCCACTCAGAGTGCGTGTTTATAGCCTACTCAGTTTTTCTCCACCTCCCAACTGATTACTTGGATTGGTGAGAGTGAGAGTGTTGAGAGAACGGCTTGTGAGAATTGCCTCACACACATGCAGACAGGCCAGAGACTGTATATTACTATTATACAGTCTGTGAGACAGGATCGCCGCCACGTCACATGCGGTATGTGGTATGCGGTTGGAGCCAGCCACACTGTGTCAGCATTGACAGGCTTACACACACCCACTCAGAGTGCATGTTTATAGCCTACTCAGTTTTTCTCCACCTCCCAACTGATTACTCGGATTGGTGAGTGTTGAGAGAACGGCTTGTGAGAATCACCTCACACACACGCAGACAGGCCAGAGACTTTATATTACTATTATACAGTCTGTGAGACAGGCTCGCCGCCACGTCGTACTTGATGCCATCGCCGACCTCATGTCTGTCTCATTCATTCCTTGCCTGTGTTCTTCTCCACTAAGACATATTGTCAAACAAACATTATGTAATACATTTTCCATTAGTTTTTCCATATCAATAATATTAAGAAATTAATCTGTTGGTATCAAGTGGCTCCCCCTACACTTCCACCTAATGTTAGACCTACCTGTTGCCTTCCCCTGTCTTTCCTGATCCACCATTCTCACACCTGAATGAAATGAACTCACTGTTAAGTATAGCAGCCTAAATTCAATTCTTAAATCAGCCTAATGATGGCATCAGATAAGACAACTATTATGCAGTTAGGTTGTGCTGCTGTTGAAATTACATTCACATTTTGTATTTAAATGTTTCATATTTATTTGTTTTTCTTCTTGTCATTTATTGTGCATGCTACCTTATATTTACCAGTTGTTATTTGACCTTAATAAAATTGAGATATGTCATGCATGGAATTGGTACCATAGGGTTTAACCAAAATCTAAGTGTAGCTATCAGCAACATTGGTTTGCATTAAGTTAGCAAACACTAGCCAGTCTGTTAACATGGATATTTGCAAGCCTCCAAGTTTGGTATCAAATCTATACATGATTCCATGGTAAACCAGAGTTATTGCATTAGTTATATTTTCCAGATTCTTGTCATTTATTGTACATGCTACCTTATATTTATCAGTTTTCAGCTCAGCAACCTCAGTTTTGCATATTCTAAGCTAGCTGTAAACCCCCATTTGGCTGCTACATTCCCAGTGTTAGCAAGCGCTAGCTAGTCTGTTAACATGAATATTTGCAAGCCTCCAAGCACGGACGTCACACTTTAAATCCTACCTGTTGCCTCTCACCATCCACTTATTTAACTGCTGTCGCATCCCTTAACATGTCTCCTTTTCCCTCTTTCTTTTTCTATTTTTCGCCCCAACAGCTGTTTTGCTTTGCTCTTTTTTTTTTTCCATACTACTACTTCACTACTCGTACCTGCTCGCTCTGCGCTCACTGCCCCCCCCTCTTCTATGTCAACATTCTATGATGGAATCTTATGAGAGAGCCTATTCTATCCTGTTAGTCCTCTAAAATGTTAAGCTTTGCCGTAAACTGGCAAAAGAGCTCGCTGGTCCCCTCACAGACAACCACTATGAGAGCCAAACTGTCAGCGCCAAGGCTGGACGCACTAAGCTCTCTGTTGTCACGTATCACGCCTCACGCGACCATGTCAGCGCTGTCTGTGATGTGTCTTCTGGGCATGATGTCTGTGAGTCACGTGGTAGTCCCCCTGGGTCTCCTCCACATGAGGAAAATCTAGAGGTGGTTCCATTTTCAGCACCTCGACACTAAACGCCACAAGTGGCGGATGCTGACCATCCCTCCTTCTCTTCAGTCAGACGTTGTGTCCTCTGCCCCTAGTGTTAACTACCTCCAAACACTGGTGGATAATGATTTGACTCCGTCTACAGTTAAAGCCTACGTAGCGACCATTTCGTCCTGCGTCAAGGGCTACGGAGCGAGAGGTCAGTTTTTGCGCACCCCCTGGTAAAATGTTTTTGGAAGGGGTCGGATGACATAAACCTGCTGTGCGCTTTCTCACACCTGAATGAGTTTTAGCCCTGGTGCTCCGAGCTATGAGGGAACCCTCCTTTTCGTGCCTCTGGCACAAGCCCCTCTCAGGATACTGTCACTCTTTCGCCTTGACGTTGGCTAAGAGGCTGTGTGATTTATGCGCGCTCCTCTCCATTAGAGGGGACAGGGAACACCAAAAGTTTTAACAACCCTTTCGGGCGAGGGAGTTGTCATAACAACGACGCAGAGGAGGTGTCTCACCGATCTGCCAGGTGCGCACATTATTCCAGTATGTTTTACGCACGACAGACATCAGATGAACACAGCCGCTGTTCGTTAACTATAGAGAACGCACACAAGGTGCGGCTCTTTTGGAGCAGCATCTGTCTCATTGACTGTGTGAAGCTATCACCCACGCCTGTAGCGCGGAGGGAGTGGAACCCCCCCTCAGAGCATTCGGGCGCACTCCGCGAGAGCCCTGCCAGCGTCCGCGGCCCCCTCAGCGGCGTGATGGTGGACGACGTTTGCGCAGCAGCCTCCTGGGCGTCCCTGTGCCCGTTCATCCGTTTTTATCTGCACGGTGCATCTGAGTCCCCCATGACTCACACAGTTTTATCCGCACTTGACGGCAGATGATGCGCTCTCAGGTTTGGTTTTGCTGCTGTCTCCATCCTCCTGCACTTGAGTGGCTTGGAGGCAATCCACATGACATGGGCCTCACGATCAATAGGCCTACTCATGATGATTACAGGGTTTTTCTCATCAAAATAATATGTGTTGTGATTCATTAAACCTTGTTCAGTGGAAATAGGAAGATGAATTAGTCTATGTTCTGCTTGTGGACCTTGTGTCGCAGGTGGCGTTGACTACGTCAGCTTCGCCCTTAACCCAATAGCAATAGCTCTTAGAGGGCGAAGCATATACGAAATAGAACGATAGTTGCATATTGTAACTCCAGATTCTATGAGTATAGGCACAGCCCTCTAAGATTCGGGCCACCTGCTTCACCAACATTGGCTGAAGAAAAATGCTGATGTTGGGAGCAGATCTGTGGTCGCGCCACTGTAATATACAGTATCTGTGGACGTAAAATCTTCACGCATGCGCAAAGGGATAAACCCAATAGCAATAGCTCTTATGGCGCTGACACACCAACCCGATAATCGGCCGTTGGACAGTCTGGCGAGGTCAGTGACTCGAGTCTGTTCGGTGTGTTCCGTGCCGTCATCCGTCGGAGGAGCTGTCGGCCTTTATTTTGGCCGACCCAACATGCTCAGTCGGAGACAGGGCAGTCGGGACTCACCCGGAAATGGCGAGCGGATGAGCGTCTCAAAATCTGACGAAAATCTTTTAAACTGACCTTTGTCGATCTGAAATGAAGACAGATTCAGCAACTGTATGGCCTATTTCTTGCTTAAAATGTTTTCAGAAACACATTTCGGTGAAGTATTTTAGTACAATATGAGATCGTATTCTGAACAAGCCGCCATGACAGTCTGGAGAAAAAAGGCCCACGTGACGCGTTCGTCCTGTCAGCTGCCGGTTTTCATTTTCTGGGAAACAATACAGAGATGCGCCGCCTGCTGCTATGGAGACATATTACGTTTCACGCAGAGCATACGCTCAAGTCGGCGTCACCTGTGTTTTGAGGCATTTTTTTGGACCTTGGGGACCCGACTGATCAGTCCGACTGCCTTTTCTGCCGACGGTCAGCCATCTGGTTGGCGTGTAACCTCTCTGAGAGGGCAGTGCCTATACTCATAGAATCTGGAGTTACAATACGTAACTATCGGCCTGCCTTGTTGCACCATCCACATTTTCTAAATCTAAACCAAATGTATATTTGTCGCTGATTTTTACATTAAATAAAAAGCAAGACAGTCTTATTATGACAAATATTTCAATGACATATTCAACATAACACAACACAATTCATCTGTTAATGTTTTTTCTCTCTACTGCAAGTTAAACTGTGGTCGTATTTACACAAGTATGCCTGTACATCTTCATGGGCAGAAAGATGACTGTAAAGCACATCAAAGACTGTTCCCATTTGTCTCCTAACACAACTGACATCTGTTTTTCAGAGTCACAGCTGTCTCACCAAATGCCCTCTGTCAGTGCCAGCTTTTTGTCAAGTCAGAACAGTTAAATGAGGTACAAGATTACATCAAATACCCTGAGTAGTTGCCATGAAAGGGTTTCAAATTAATTTCTTTGGCCATGTTCCAGTTACTTTCATTTGGCCACTTCTCCTTTTACACTCGTATTTGATGTCAGTGCTATTTTTTTTCCTCTGAATCAATCCCCTCGGAGCCTCTTCTCTCAGATTTACTGATTGTTCAGGTCTCAACTTCCAAAACATCTTTACACATACACACACACACACACACACACACACACACACACACACACACACACACACACATACACACACACACACACATATCATATTTCATCGTCACAACTCTCTTCTTTCCTGCTGCTTTCACTGTCCACCTGACTTCTCTCAGGGTTCAAGCAATATGGCTTATAATAATAATATCCAGCGTCATGAGCTAATTTCGTGCAGACATTCAGGATGTCTAACATTGACAATGTTCATACAATAAAAAACACATCTAAAACTTAAGGCGGGCAAGTCTCACAAAAAGCTTTTAAATTATCATCAGATACAAAAATTCTGCACTAAATTACAATTTTACTTTTATCTCATCTCTAAATTACCTCAGCACTCAGTGATTACGTTTGCTCACCTTGGTGGTTGAGAGTGATCAAATACATTTATTGACACGGTGCACAACAGAGTTTTGCATGGGAAGAGTCTTTAGTGATTAGACCCCATTGTGACATCATCAATTTACGGGGGTAGTGATGCAATGAGTTGTACAGGAATATTCCCTCTAGAAGTCTAGACACTGGTGGTGGTGGTGGTGATAAAGAAGTGAAAAGAGTTGGCTTAACCCTGTGTGCTGGATGTGATGATAAATGGAGGTGAATGGGCTGGAAGAGGGCGGCATTGATTTTGCACTGAAATAACAACTGACAAAGGCAGAGAAAGGAACAGTTGGCGGTATCGATGATTGCTGATTGAGTAGAAGTGAGAAAGAGAGAGAGATTAGTTAAACTCTACTATTGTCATCTAGAAATGTGTTCTATTTGATCTTTACTTATTATATGTACATTTTTGTTTCATTTCAAACTTGCTTTGGCAAAGTAGACCAACGAAGATCCTTTGCATTGATTTGATTTGAATTGAGAGAAAGAGTCTTCCTGACTGAACTTCCGCTAAGCTCCATCACCTAGTGATATTTCAAGCAGGCTTTAGATCTTCAATACCACTGTCTGTTCTTCCCTCCTGTATCGTGTTGCTATTTGCTGCCTCAGTGCCCTGTACTGTAAGTTCCCCTTGCACAGTAAATTTGGCCAGGAACTGAGTTCCTTTGCACTCAGTGTGATCACCTTTGACACAAATACTTTGACTGACAGCATATTTATGATGGAATTGATAACATAAGATAAAACTCTATCAACTCTATCAAGGATTCACTGTGCCACATGTATTTTTAACTTTAAAACATGATTTATAAAATCATACCAACAATTATTTTAATAGCTTAGTATTCCATGTGGTAAAAATGTATTTATTAAGGCTTTAGGCCGCCCTACACATTATTGTAGGTCCAGATTAATATGCAACTTAAATTTATACAATATGTCGGGAGTCCCCTGCATTGTCATCTCAGTTAAGGGGTCCTTGGCTTAAAAAGACGCCTGGTACAAGATAAAAAAAAAGGCTGAAGGAATTAAAGGTGTTTAAATACAGTAAAAGGAGGACGAGAAATTAAATTATCTTAAAATGAAGTCTCTCCTGATTGAAATGCTGTTGCGTGGTCAACTGAACACACAACAGCTAAACGGGAAACAGACAGCACAAGAAGATACCTTTACAAAAATATTGGTATTATTTGCTTAAAAGTCACCAGATCTAGTAAGAAAGCCACTGTATTAAAATTATAGTAGAAGTAATTGTGCCCCCTCACTGCCCGTCCTTTGGGTATTTGGTTCCCCCAGACAGACTGACCAGCTCCCCCCATCACCCCTGTCTGGGATTTAGTCCCCCCACCACACACCCACCCAACACCACTCCACTGTCCGCCCTCTGTGCTCCCTGCCGTCCTATTCATTTTCATTTGGGCTCTTCATGCACATAAACCATCCACCAACTGTCACCTGTCATCTTCCCCATGCTGAGTGTGTGTGTGTGTGTGTGTGTGTGTGTGTGTGTGTGTGTGTGTGTGTGTGTGTGTGTGTGTGTGTGTGTCAGATTTATCAAATGAGGTTTACAAAGAGCTATGTGCTGCAAAATAAAATGAATTGAATATGTCACCTAATGACATACCACAGTGACAAATGTATCAAGTGGCCTTGATTAAATTAAGTTTGCTTGTTTCCTTGTGTGACAGTATAGTGAAATGCATTTCTACTATTTCTATTATATTATTCTGCACCTTAGGAATTTGACCATTTAAATGTTCTTAACTGAAACTATACTTCCTTATTTGAAATTTCTGAATCATTCTTTATTTTATTATTTGCCGTGCTGACTTTTGTTAATGAGGTTCGGGGGTTTGGAGCGACTGTAATGGATGATGCATGTCATAATCTAAACATTGGCTGGTTGGTTTGGTACATTTCAGACAACACAGATTCAATTCTTTTTTTCCAGACTTGAATATCACAGTCCATAGTGAAAACTGAGTTGACTGAGGTGCAGTCTGACTGTCCTTTCATTAAAAGAAACATTATCAAATATATCCGACGTAAAAAATAAAATAATAATAACTGGAATGGAATGGAATGCATTTCTATTTCTTACAATATGCCTCTCATTCACCCATGGACTGATCATGTTGATGTGATGGTGATATTGTAAACGGTTCATTTCAAAAAGTCAGTTCACGGCTACTGATGGTCTCTCCACTGTGTGTATTACAACACTTCAAATATTGCATTAACCCCTGAGGACATCCTAAAACTATGCATTGGCAATGTTTTCACATCCTGGAATGCTCTGTGTGACCGGTTGAGGGTCTCCCTGTTTGATGAGAGAAGTAATGTTATTCTGCTATGTCTTTTGCTTTGCATGATAAAGTCAAATGAGTAATGTTTGCATGTACCCTGATATATCTGTGAGGGGCCATATTGAGGGTTTTGTTTACTGTCCAACTGATGAAATGGTGGAGGCTTTTAGATGGTGTGCTGTATGAGTGATTTATTTTTTGTCTCACACACACTTACTGAGTTGTCATCTTGTCCATTTCCATTTAATGATGGTCAGTTAGCAAAGTTCTACGATGTTTGTGGTTGGATAAATTACTGATTTCAATAAAGGAAAGAAATTGCAGGGAAACATTGAGGCAGCAACAAAAGCACAGGTTAGCTGTCAGCGAACCTCTAGGCGTTGGAAACATTGTATGTGGGCGGGACAAGACCAATGAAATTGGACCCACTTACTTTTACTGTCTCTATTTCACCTTTATGTTCACTTTTCAGAGCGCCATCAGTAAAATCCATTCCACTTCACACACTAAAAGATGGGAAAAATCCAAGAAAGTACATTTTACGTAACCCTAACTATTGACTATTTCTCCCGTAGGACAATTGGGCACATTACAGACCATTTTCATAGTAAATAATACCATTAATGAGGGCTGTGTGTCATTTGGGCTTTCCACAAGCTATACCAGTGAGCCAACAGGAACACCAGAGCCATGGAGCTGGACCACCTAAATGGAATGCAGCCATTACATGGGTAATCATTCAGATACGTGTCCACGGGGACGTTTTTCTCATTTTTTTTACGTGGTGGCCAGCACGAAAATGTGGAGTAATGTATATTTCAATGGGAAGCATATTTCGTGGTCACAGCACGAAAATGGTAGGTAGTAGTATAAAGAGCCGAAAAATCACAGAACTTTCACCCGGGCAAGCGGGGATCGCGTCCTGCGTGTGGCGTTTTGATTCCTGTAGTCTTCCTAATCACAACCGTCCCGTTATTGTCGCGAGTCCCCAGCGGCCGTCTCCCGGCGTGTGAGGCGCCCTTTCACTGTAGTGTTTTTCCTAAACCCAACCTCCGCCATCCCGTTATTGTGGCACGTCCCCAGCGGCCGTCTCCCGGCGTGTGAGGCGCCCCGTCCCGTTATTGTCGCGTGTCCCCAGCGGCCGTTCCCCCACGGCCGTCTCCCGGCGTGTGAGGCGCCCCGTTATTGTCGCGTGCATATGGGGCGTCCTTTCCCCGTGGAGTATTTCGTGCTGGCCACCACGTAAAAAATTAGAAAAACGTCCCCGTGAACACGTATCAATAGATTAAAAATAACATGACATTTACACGAACTGCCGTGAGACTGGGTTGAATCATTACATGTTGCTTTTCACAAGGCGTGTCAGGGTGTCAATGAAAACATGTCTCTTTTGCATAACTTTTCCAGTCAGTGTCACATTCAAGGGTGAAACTCATCACCATCATAAGCCCAGTCCACCATTGTACATGTTTTACAGTATATCCTAGGCTACTCCCAAGTGGTGAATGACCAGGCCAGACTCTGCACTCCCCTAAGGCTGCGTCCATCTGTTGCTCAGAGCAGCACGATCAATACTGCTGATGTTAATGATGGCTAAAAGCCTGCTAAGAAACCTGAGAGGCTCTTATAGCCCAAGGCCAGCCCTGTCACCCTGGCGGGCTATCAGTCCTCGCACTCGTCAACTGAAGACTAACCCAAAGAAGGTTAATGTTGGAATATCAGTGTTTCAGCCCAGATTTAGCCCCAGTGTAGATACCATAAAAAAGCGGAAAGAATGTAGGTATGACTATCAGATTAGTGTTGATTTAAATAGACATACTGTATATGCAAGTAAGAACAATTTGGGACTTATTGAGTTTCATTCCTTTATTCATCAAAATGTAGACTGACCAGAAGTTTTCTTAATCACAATGATTGTGTTTAAGTTAAAAGTAAAACTTTGAAAATGTTTTTTAACAAGCACTTTTCTAATCTATAAAGACAGTTTCAAATCAAATATGAGCTTACTTGCTGTGGGGCAGAAGAGTCTTTGGGGAATTTGTCTTCAAAATTGTGATAAGATATATATATATATATATATATATATATATATATATATATATATATATATATATATATATATATATATATATATCCTGGCACTTTTTAAAAAATTTGACTGTACTTTTTATTGTAACCATCAGTCAGGGATTTTACCCAAGTTTATCTTTTAATGTCTTCTCACACATGCATGCTGTTGTTTGCTATACAAATTACATTAAGACTAATCCACAATTAAAATGCAAAGGCTTATAACTATTAATTACAAAAGGCAACAACCTGACACTAAATACAAAAAACCCCAAAAAACTCATCATTGACTTGGCAGCACAGACCCCCTCCGGCTATTTATAAATATTGACTGTATGGAGAAAGTTAAAAACTTAAAGTGCTCATATTATGCTCATTTTCAGGTTCATGATTTTATTTAGAGGTTATATCAGAATAGGTTTACATGGTTTAATTTTGAGTGTGTGTGTGTGTGTTGAGCTCTCTGTTTTAGCTACAGAGTGAGGCATCACACTTCTATTCCATCTTTGTTGGGAGTCGCACATGCGCAGTACCTAGGTAACAACTACCAGCCAGTCAGAAGCAGAGTATGAGGGTGTGCCATGCTAGCAGTTAGGTGAGCATTATAACGTGTTAGAAAGTGATGCCCGTTTGTCACGAAAGTAAAGCCTGGACTACAATAGAGCTGTTTGGAGCAGTTTGTGAACAGTGTTTTCTGTTAGAGATGGTAAGTGCCTTAGGGGTGGACTTTGGGATTTTTCTTTTAATAACTTTTCATCTCTAAGGTCTTAAGATGGTACAGACCAAATTTGAAGTCAGTCGGATGAAATCTCTAGGAGGAGTTGCACAAATTTCGAACTTTCAATTCAAAATGGCGGACTTTCTGTTGCGTTAAGGGTATGGGTCCAATGAGGTTTTTTGTACGTCTTGACATTCTACATATGTGTACCACGTTTCGTTAGTCTACGTTAAACATACTGCAGGGGCTCAATTTCTTTAATTTTGTAGGGGGTGTTAGCGAGCCATTTTTGTGCGGATATTCCCGAAACCCTTACAATACGTACATTTTCACCAGGCTTGATGCAACCGCCAATTTTGGTGAGTTTTTGAGTATGTTAAGCCCCTCAAAAAGGTGATTCATTTGCCGGAAGAAAGAAAGAAAGAAAGAAAGAAGGAAGAATGATTATGAAATGATTCCACTTTAAAATTTCTTTGTACGTTTTTAATTATACAATGACAATAAAGGCATTCTATTCTAAGACAGATACTGGTCCACCCTAAAGACTGAACACCCAAAGACAAGAAAAGCCATCTAGTATTTGCTGCCCAATGAAGTGAGGAATGCACAAAGAAATATATTAGGAAACAAAACAACCGGTACACAAGCGCTTTGCCTAACACAGAAGAACGTCTCAGGTCAAGACTCAGCAGTTTACTTACATCTGAAGGATAAAGGACACTATTTTGAGGACCACTGGGTACCCATTTTAAACAGAGAGTACAGATGGTTTAAAAGGGGTGTCAAGGAGTCAGTCAGTCACACTCTTGGATGAGAGAAGAAATTGGAGCACATTTAACGAAGTCCAGTTGCCCTTGAGTTTAACCCTTCCTTGGAAGGAAACCATTGTTTCCCATTCTAACTTCTCTAAGCTTCTAAAACTGCATTTAGACAAACATATATCCAGTGGTGCAAAGAACCCCAAATTACTTAGAACAGTTAAACTGTTCCAGCTTCCTGTTGTCTCAGCATGTTGTAAACGACAGCAGACATATGGCAGCCACATTGCCACATCTTCATAAAACCATTTTCTCCTGGTCCCCACAGAAGCTTTCAGCACTTCATCACCATCCTAACCAACTGTCAGGCCTCATGGCTTCTCTGCAGGGCTGTTTATGATTCACAGATGTGCTACATTATAAGGTGTTTATGTATGGAGTTATATTCCTAGCTTTATTCAAGAGCGCATTCTTTCAATTTGAGAGCATTTCTCACTGATATTACATTCAGATTTTGTAATAATTTCCCTCAAAACCTTGCTCTCACACTCAAATAGTCAATGCTTGCGCTTGGATTTGCTCTGCTTGTGCTCAAACTTTCTGCTTGGACTCAGATATGTTGTTGTTTGGACAAATTTTCTGCTCTCAGCTTTGGCCCTTCTCCTCACACTCAGGTTGAGTCTGCACACTTGCAAATCTTCTCCTCATGGATTTCTCCTGCGCGCTCTGATTTTTGTGTGTTACAATGCTCTCAAAATCCCCCCAACCAATAGAATGCCAGCTGTAGTGTTGACCAATGAAATAATCCCTGCCCTGTTGAGGGTGCGTTCGCTTTACGTTGAACTGTCTGTTGTGGGCGGCTGCTCAACCGAGTTCATTTATCCCCTCCATCGATTGCTTTATTATTAGTATATGTCAACAATGTGCACAGAATTGTCGACGCACTTTCACCTGCACCCATCATGAAACGGGAGAAAGCTTTGGAGTGGGACATATCAAGTTAGGTCCTCAACTACAAGGGTGAGTAAGGGACTGTTTGTTATTTATTTAAGGGGCCACCGGAGTAGTTTTGGGACCTTTAGGCTAAAAAGACTTGACCCTCCCCTCGCCAGTAATAATTTTTCAATGACCCTCCAAAATGATTTGGAAAATAGGAATGACCCTCCCCTTATGTATTAGTTTGCGCTTAGCAAAGACATACAAATGCCATTTGATTTTTTACAGCCATGACATACGCGAGTTAACCTCTGCATTCTCATCTTACGCATCCCACTCCTCTGTTATGGTGTGGTGTCCATTTCAGTAGATTTACTCACTAACATTGTTGTGGAAACACAATAAGCATGGAAACTAAATGCACACTTCCACAATTACTGCATTACTTCAAATACTAAGTTACTCCTCTAGTAAACTAGTATTCACATGAAATAAAACAAAACATTGAGACCATTCAGCAAAGGACACTGGGAAATAACAAATTCAACACTGGTTGCTATGGACTCGTCACTAGGCTTCCTCAGTCATTGTATATTTTAGCACATAGGCAAAGTTGCCGAAGCTTAACATTATATTCCAAAACATATATGTTTATTTTTAAAGCAGATTTTAAATTACATTGTAACAGTTTAACAATTCGCCCTTATGAAATCCAATCGCGGCACGGCTGTCTTAGAACACAATAGACAGATGGTGGCAGAATGCTCCGACACTTAAATTCAACTAAAATGTAACAGTGAATGCAATGCAATCAGTGTTTGACCTACAGTCTGTTGAGATGCCTCTCCAAATGCAGAAATGAAGCGCAGTCACACCATCAAACGTTAAGACACGTTGAGAAAAAAGATCCGTATTTTGCTGTAATCCAATGACACGGAAAAAAAAGTAATCCACAGCGATCAGTAGATCCACAAAAAGGGTCAAGGTGTATCCAGTAAGGCCTATACGAGCGTCACATTCACCAGCCAGCACCAAACAGGTGAACGAGGCCTCTCCACTTTGCCGTTTAAACAAAGTGGAATAAATGTATAAAAGTCAAAATCTACACAAAACCCGCAATCAATTAGTAAGCTGACATCACATTTATATACATGGTATTTAGGAAACCTTTATTGCAAGGTTGGCACGGCAAGATGTCCACATATCTGGTCATGCCAGATGTAATTATTCCACTCATTTTTTAAACAATGCAATTACCCGTTTCAGCCACCAGGGGGGCAGTGCCCCCTGACCCCCAGCTAACTCATGGGTCAGACCCATCTTGTAGCGAAGGAGGGCCGAGACTAAGAGCTACATGAAAAAATATGCACCAAAAAAGTTGGGTGACTCCTCCCCCCCCCCCCAGACTAAAAAATGTTGGGTGACCCTCCCCTCAACAAAGAATAAAAAGACATGACCCTCCCCTATTTTCCTCCGGTGGTCCATTCCATAAATACCGAACCGTCCCTAATATAAATTAAGCACGTAGCATATGGCACTAGCATATAGCCTAGCTTGATGTCCATAAACAATTTGATTTTTTTTATAGAGTTTAGCTGATTGAACAACATATAACGGACAGTATGTGTATATGTGATGTCCCCACTTGTTCCTGGGGATTTGGCTAATTTCATTTTAGAGCCAGTAGTAAAAACTAAACTGTAATATAACTGAAAGAACACAAGAAACTGGATTGTTGGTGTCAGTTTTTACATCACTGTTGTTCATTACTTCATATAACATTAGTCTGAAAATGATGAATTCATATAAATCTGTTTAAAAAATTGTAACGTTAAGTACAATTTCACCACTACAATAAAAACAATTCTAGAAATGATATGCTTTCTTATTTGCTCCTTAAATAGTGGTTATTTTTTTAATTAATACAGTATTTTGTTTCAGTTTCTCTTCTTCCAGGTGGGGCTGAAGTACCCCTGTTGAGCTGCATCACAGCTGCACTGTGTGCATGGACCAGTGTTGTACAACCACACTACTGTGTTGTTCAAGTCAGTACATTACTCCTAACTCAAAATCCTATCGGTTCCCCCTGTACTCACCTGTGTGCAGAGGGCAGGCAGCAGTGGCACAAACCAAGAACATTGAGAAGTCTGATAATGTAATTGTAAAAAATTCTAATAATAATAATAATAATGTAATTGTAAAATCATGTTACATACTAGGGGTGGGAATCACCAGGGGCCTCACGATGCGATGTCATCACGATACTTATGTCACGATACAATATTATTGCGATTTTAAACATATTGCAATATTCTGCGATATATTACAATTTATTACCTTTTTTCCAACTTCACATTTTTCCCAATTTCAAATGATGTCCCCAAAAGAAAACTTTGTCAACATCTGTTTCATCTAAAAAGATACATTTCTCTCTTTGTTCATCTCACTTCAATTTTATTGCTGCAGAGCTTTCGGCGTAGCCTATTTCATGTTGTTTGGAGAAGGAGAACCAGAAAATGAGTCAGGGAAAATGCAACGCTACCAAGCCACGGCTGAGAGACATGCGTCGTCGCGACATGAAGTTACATTTTTCGAGAGGTGCGCATCAGGCTACGGTGTAGGGTCTGGCGTAGATGCAGAGGGGTCTGCGGGGTTACGCCGTCGATTCGACGCAGAAGCATAAATCAGCCTTGACCAGGAAGTCACGGGGGAAGAGGGAGAGCAGGCCAGCAAGAAGTGACACCTTGGCAGGAAGGAACCACAGGCAGAGAGGCACTTCCCAGGCTCCGTGCCAATCCCTCCGTTTTTATCTGTGCTGTGATTACTTAAGCAACGTCCCCCTTGTCTTTTAATTCCTTTCCAGGCTGCAGCTGTTGGCAAGATAACATACATTTAGCAAAGCAGCAATGCATCGGGCTGTCTTTGAGATTTCACATGAACGGTTAAAGTTACTCAGGCTACTGAAGAATACCATAATTCCTCCGTTCAATTAGGCCTAAGCGTTGCACCCCAAGCTTCCATCCTTAACAAACAGCCATGTATATCGGCTCTTCCAGTCTCTCCACTGCTGGTTGTTCCAATTTAACGGGAAAGAGGACCAAGAGGGGTTACAACCTCCATCTTCAGCCAGAGAGGACATTATTTCTTCAGCTTCTTCTAGCATTGTCACCCTAGTGGGAGATGTGCTAACAGGGCTTGCAGCAGGTGAATCGGTCGTGCTATTAACGTCATCGCTACACAATTTCTTAGTAATACCAAAATGAATTAAACTGCCTTGTTTTCTTTTTGCCAAGAGTATATGATGCTAACTGCAGAATAGAATTCAATGACTTTGCGCACTGATTAATGGCCTCCAATGTATATATCTTTTCTACAAATCTTTGAGTTAACATGTACTAAACATGAGTTGAATTTGCACCACAGCGCCACCACGCCTTATGCTCATGACAAGAATAGCATGTACAGTTATCTTTATTGAAGTGAATTAGGTTTAAATCGCCGACATGCATGAATGAATGAATGATATTTTTGCAATTGTACACATAATAATCCACAATGATCACAAGCATGTCAAAATGACACATTTTCAACATTTTTAGAGACCACCCAAAATTTCACAAATCACGTTTTCAGGGGAGCCCATGTCTTATTAAGGGGAGCCCTAGCTCCCCCATAGTTTGCACCCTGCTTCCAAGCCCGGTAAACACGGTAGAATGTACATGCTCTTTTTTTCTCTCAGGTGCATTTGTAGCCCCTTTTTCATTTGCTAAATAGTTTCTCAGCTTTTGCTTCTCATCTAAACCCCTGACAGTAAAGATTTATTTTTGCCAATTTGAAATTTAATTTTGGTCAGATAACAATGTAATCCACTTTTGCTTTTAGTCACTGCCTTTGATTCTCCCAAGTACTTTTTTGGCTATTGCTTTATAATTAGGTTAAGCTGACTGATAAGCATTTGTCTGTGCTCCTGGGTTTGGAGATCTCTACATTAGGGGCTGCCTTAGGCATCAGGCGGTCCAAAGTAGTTTATACCAGTTTATGGATATTAATTATTTATTAATATCAGACTTTGGATGTGGAGGAGAACAAGTTCTGTGTGTAGGCTTCACTGAATAACAACATGGTTGAAATGAAAAACTGCAGATTGTAATACATAGTTCTTTCTCGTTCTATTTCTCTGTCTTACTACTAGAGCAAAGAAATGTTTGTATATTACTTCATCACATAGACGGTTTGTCTAGTTCAAATTGGTTTTCGGGTAAACCCTATTTTTTGGGGGTGGGTCTGTCCTGTACACACATAAATTAAAAAAATAGCCTTGCCTCCAAAGCAGCAAATAAACTACATTTATTACATGTATCATTATCACTAAAGGAGGCAGAGGAATATCTAAACATTTGACAGAGCGGCAAAGGGAGAAAGAGAAGCCATCGCTAACCACTAATCTAAAGGAGCCAACAGAGCTTATAGTGTGTAAACAAGTGTGGGATTGCTGCGGCACTGGTACCAGAGGTGGTGGACACTAATCTCAAGTTCCTCCTGGAAGAACCAGAGCGGGAAAACAAGAGTGAAGCCGCAAGTGCTGAGATTGGCAAACTGCTGACTAACTTAGCATTTCCCTGCCTCTCTCGGTTTGGAAGAGTTTCTAAAACTCTTGGCGTTATCTCTGCCATTCAGGAAATGAACCATGACGTGCAGACTGATGCATCCAGCCAGGCTCACTTTCAGCTGGAAGAGGGACTTGTGGAGGAGAGGGAGGCAATGTCAATATGGACAATGTCGAGCAGATGGATGCATCCACCCAGTCTCACCTTCAACTGGAAGATGCACTTCTGGAGACAACACAGTCTCACTCCCTGCTCGTCAAATGTCTGACGCATGGTCAAGGACGCCTGGCGTCAAGTTTCAACAAAAGAGGTGTACCTTTTGCGTTGTTTTTTTGACGTGGGGGTCCGTCAGATAGACATTCATATTAATCCCTCACCGTCGAATAGACGAACGGAAGAACACGGCCCCTTCACGTAATTTAATCACGATTCTTTTTGCCAGTCGGGCTGCAGCAGAGAAGCTGTATACAGCTTTGCTATTATTGGTATTTTTAGCCCTATAACAGCTGTTTTAATCAACATTTATTAACGAGATCTTATCATGGTTTATATGTATTTCTTTTAATGTTATTATTTCGGTCTTATTGCCAGGGAAGATGGATTGCTTTGTTTATTGATATTTTTAAATCTATAACGCTACATCTATCAACATTTATTTAGATGTTATCATGGTATTTATTTCTTCATTTAAATAATATTATTTTGGTCTTATTACCAGTGACAGAACACTATACAATATGGGCCGAGCTGGGCACATGCGAAGCCCATATCCCACAATGCAGTGCAGGCATTCATATCAGAGAATCGGACAGCGATCAGCGAGTCTTTAATGCCAGTATCGCTTCAATGTACATATATAATCAGTGGTGTTGTCACTTGCAACAACACGTTGCTCAGCTTTGTTCTAGTAAGTTATGCACCGTAATAACGTTTTCAAAAATCTGCGGAATACTACGGAAGTGACGTAGTACGTACCGCTCGGCAGATAGGAAAGATAAAAATACATAATATTCGTATTATTGATGTTTTTGTCTAATGTTGTATTTGAGGATTTAAAGGTCCCATGGCATGAAAATTTCACTTCATGAGGTTTTTTAACATTAATATGAGTTCCCCCAGCCTGCCTATGGTCCCCCAGTGGCTAGAAATGGTGATAGGTGTAAACCGTGCCCTGGCTATCCTGCTCTGCCTTTGAGAAAATGAAAGCTCAGATGGGCCGATCAGGAATCTTGCTCCTTATGAGGTCATGAAGAGCAAGGTTACCTCCCCTTTCTCTGCTTTGCCCGCCCAAAGAATTTGGCCCACCCATGAGAGAGAGACATCATGGCATTCAAACGAGCAAAGTGGCAGTTGGTCAAGGCCACACCCCCACCCTCCACCTTACCCCCCCTCTCCTCCTCAATAGCTACAGACACAGAAATGGCACATACTAAGGAAAGCTCATTGTGGGACTGGCTCTAGTGGCTGTAATTCTGCACCAAGGCTGAATTTCAGGAAAGAGACTTCAGATACAGTATTAGGGGACCACTAAGGTCTATATAAAAGCATCCAAAGAGCACCATGTCATGGGACCTTTAAACAATAAAGATAACAATAATAATAAAATACAGTTTAATGTATTTGTCTCATGTACTGTTTGCGCGGTCGGCCGGCAGGCAGCAGCAATCTAAAATGGAATGAAGCCCATTCACGGCAGACAGCAGAAAAACCATAGACAGTAAGAGAAATGGACACAGCAACGCCATATACTTTGACGGAGACCAGTGAAGTCACTTTTCCAGTGATGGCTGAGCGTGCTGCGCAGCCTCAAACTGAGCTTGACGACGTAGATGTGACGTGAGCAACCTGTCTGAAAGTCTACTGGTAGCTGTGCCAAGAGAAATCTCAATCATTCCATATCTTGCAGAGACGGAGAGTGTAGGTATATGTAAGGAGATAACATAGGCACAGGCTAATTATTGCTAACTGAAATGCTAGTTAACATTAGTAATTAAACTTAAACAGCTAATGTAAGTCAAAACTGCCTGCAAGCTTCTCCTGACTATACGGTAATTTCTCTACTTTGCGACAGAAAGTCGCGTGGTTATGACACAATCGTTATTTTTTACAAAAACAGTTGCTACAGGGCCATAACGTGAGATACAAGTTAATGGAGCCTTTTATACATTGTCGTGTTTCTTAAGAAATAAACAATGGCCAAATAGAGTCTTTAAATGCTTCAGATGTAAAGTTATTCGCTGTCAAAGTGACGCCAAAATGAATGGGAGTCAATGGAATGCTAACGGAAGGTGATGGCTTGTTAGCCTAGAATCTCCCCATAGGAGGTATGCTTTCCGGATGCTTGCTTACCCCCTTAAGGAAAACAGGAGCCGAACAAGTCCACCCACACACCCCGGAAGAACTACAAGTACACTAGCTTTGTAACAGGTTCTGGGGCGCGTCTCTAGTGGCAGTTGTAGTTTTTTAAATATATTGGTATATTTATCATAAGTAGAAGTTGGCAGTGTAGAATTTTGGATACACCCCTGGGGTTTTTGGGGATGGGGAACACACTGGTGTCATCAGATTTTAAAAACTGAATTGTAAAATAGGTCAAAATAGCTCATTAACATATTTGACAGTGCTTACACTGATTATATATGTACATTGAAGCGATACTGGCATTAAAGACTTGCTGATCGCTGTCCGATTCTCTGATATTAATGCCTGCATTGCATTGTGGGATATCGGCTCTGTGCCCAGCTCGGCCTATATCGTATAGTGTTCTGTCTTACAGCATACTGTAATATTTCACCGGTAATAAGACCGAAATAATATTATTTAAATAAAGAAATTAATATCATGATAACATCTAAATAAATGTTGATAGATGTAGCGTTATAGTTTTAAAAATATCAATAAACAAAGCAATCCATCTTCCCTGGCAATAAGACCGAAATAATAACATTAAAAGAAATACATATAAACCATGATAAGATCTTGTTAATAAATGTTGATTAAAACAGCTGTTATGGGGCTAAAAATACCAATAATAGCAAAGCTGTATACAGCTTCTCTGCTGCAGCCCGACTGGCAGAAAGAATCGTGATTAAATTACGTGAAAGGGCCGTGTTCTTCCTTTCGTCTATATCCGACGGTGAGGGATTAACATGAATGTCTTCTGACGGATCCCCACATCCAAAAACAATGCAACTTGACGCCAGGGGATCTTGACCATGCGTCAGACATTTGACAAGTAGGGAGTAAGACTGTGTTGCTGGAGAAGAGGGAGACTTCTCTGGACTTCTCTCCTTTGGAGAAGCTGGAAGAGGGACTCGTGGATGAGAGGGAGGCTTCTCCACGAGTCGCTCTGGATGAAAAGGTTGACACTTTCCCAAATGATGTGACTGAGGATACATACAGAAAAGAGGAAACCCTGGTTCAAGACTCTGCCGTGGAGGATATGGAATATAAAGTGCAGTTTGGTGCATCCAGCCAGTCTCACATTAAACTGGAAGAGGGACTCATAGAGGAGAGGGAGGCTTCTCTAGATTTCACTTCCTCCGAGGAGCTGGAAGAGGGAATCATGGAAGAGAGTAAAACTTCTGCACAAGTCTCTCCGGATAAAGAGGTTGACACTTTGCCAAAAGATGTGACTGAGGACACATATAGAAAAGAGGAAACCCTGGTTGAAGACTCTGCCGTCCAGAATATGGACCAAAAAGTGCAGTTTAGTACATCCAGCCAGGCTCACCTTAGGCTGGAAGAGGAACTTCTGGAGAAGAGGGAGGCTTCTCTTAAGGTATTTTCTTCAGAGGAGCTGGATGAGGGACTCGTGGAGGAGAGGGAGGCTTCACCGAAGTCTCTCTTGAGGAGATGGCCATCATGTTAAGCCTTGCTGATCAGGATATATCTTCGGTCACACTGGAGACCAATGTGGCTGTGCACTTGGATGATTAGCTGGAAGTAATGCAACAGGAAGAAGTGGGGTTACAGTATATGAGACACAGGACTTCCTGGTTCAGGACTGTGATGATAAGAACAAGCAGAAGAAGGGAGTGTGTACCTTTTTCTGTGGTTTCCAGAAGATGATGTCCAAGATGACATGTTGCTTTCGTGTTTCCACTAAGCAATACATCACAGCACTCCCTCTGTAATAATATTGTTAAATACATTAAATAAAAACTGTTGATTTTGAGTCGCCTAAGTCGTTTATGTGTCAATTTTGAGTAGTTATCTATTCAGCATGCCTCATGAATGCATATGAAAACAAGTTAAATGTTTCACAAATGGACATCTGTGTCCAAAAGAATTCACTAATTTTCAACATGAATTCCAAAAACCTCAATATACATGAAACATATATACAGTTGGTTTGATTCAGGTAGCATCTTTAAAAGTAATTTCCTACTATTCAGTCAGCATTCCATTCCCTTGCTTACATACTATATGCAACTACAAATTCAGCTCACTGTACTGGACAGTAGATGTATTCATGTTTTGTATTTTTAATACATTTTAGCACTGTATTTTAGTCAGCTAAACACTTCTCTGGTTTGAATGGCCTACATTGCCACAAGGTTTGGATTACACAAGACTTCACACTGTTTGTGTCTGGGTAGGTTCACAGGTTGAGATCTTCTATCACAGTTTGGGGTCAGTCTCAGGGGCGTTTCTAGGACTTGAGGACGTTCAGGGCTTAGCCCAGACCCATTTAAAAAAACTGAATGTAAATGTAAAACAGTTGCCCAGTTTGTTGTTGTATATGGCACAAACATTTGGCCTAACATTCGGCTGGCTTTGCAACTCAAAGGCAAAGGTTTGTTTCCAGGTTTGTGTTTTTTTTAGCATTAAACACTTAAAATGTCCTGCATTCTGGTAAATATTTCTGTACCTATGTTCAGAGGTGTCAAAAGTATTCATGTTCATTACTCAAGTAGAAGTATAGATACTAGGGTTTAAAAATACTTCTGTAGAAGTTGAAGTAACAACTCAAGCTTTTTATTCAAGTAAAAGTATAAAAGTACTGGTTTCAAAACTACTTAAAGTATAAAAGTAAAAGTAATGTAAGGGGGAAAAAATGCCATTAAGGACAAAAGCTTAGGCCGTGCCACAGGGGCCTATAGTGCACTACCCCACCTCCACAAAAAAACATTTTTCTAAAGGCCATAATGACTATAATGTTATATTAAAATGTTAATGTTGAAAAATTTGTTTCAGCTACATTTATGCCCACTGAAAATTAACGCATTTTAGTACAATGCAAATACATTAAAGAACCATATATGTTTAGGCCCACTACTGAGCATTTACATGTGTTTCACAGAGTGGAAGAAATTATGACTAGTTGCGTATAAGTATTGTAATTAGCTTGTGGTACTTGGGTGCGCAGAGCTTGCAGCGCATTCGAAAGGAGTTGTTTTTGCATCCAACCATTTCGAAAAATTCTTACAGGTATGGGATGTAGAAGGGTTGGCTGGTCTTCCTGGCTACCAACCTTGAGTCACGGACATCTTTGTACTAGGCTACAAATGTCTGCTATTTCCTTGCTGGAGTGTAACGTGATTTGTGTCATGTGCAGGTGTGATGGATCGCGTACAAACCAATAAGGTGTCGGAATGGTATATGTTTATACTTCTCATCCAACCACAATCAAATTCATTCGATGGCACAATTTATCTGGATAGGTTTTTGTTTTTTGTGGGGTTTTTTGTGGTTTTTTGAACGATGACAAGCCGGAATGAAAACAAGCCGAACTGAAATAGGAGTAACAAGGCTATTTTTAAAATGTAAGGAGTAGAAAGTACAGATAATTGCGTGAAAATGTAAGGAGTAGAAGTAAAAAGTCTGCTGTAAAATAATTACTCCAGGAAAGTATAGATACCCAGTAAGTAAGGTAATAAAGTATTTGTACTTCGATACTTGACACCTCTGTCTACGTTTGTATTTCTACCTTTTTCTACATCAATTTATGCTGGAAATATCTTTGTTTATGTAAAAGAACGACATTTCAAAATATAAAAACATAGTGGAATATAATGCAGTAAGGCTCTCAGGCATTCAGTATTACTTTTCAAATATTTATTCTCCTGTAGATTAACTTTTCTCACTTAATGTTATCTCTGCTGAGTCAACACATCTTTTGTTAATGAAGTAACCCCTTTAAATGTGCATGTGGCACTTATTTATGAGAATGATACATAAATTAATTTTAATTCATGAATAAACCCCTGGACTGTAATATTTCAGATGTGTTTCAGCAAGATTCCTGCTCATGTTCTAAACATTCTGCACATTCAAAATATCATCCCATCTGTGTCCTCTGGCTTTGGGGAGTTGTGACATTTAAAAAAAATAAAGTTATATTATTACAAGAATCAAGTCAAAATATTTCAGGAAATAATCCACCTGCACCGTAGTTTGCTGTGCATTACGTTATCACTCTGCTGATATGTTAGATCTCTGGTCTCTGAATGAGATAAAGTTTAGGGAAGCAGCTGAACGCTGCCTTACATCGGAGGTGGAAAACCAAAACTACAGCAGAAATACATGTACTATAAGCATGACACATCTGCCGCAGCATGTCCACAGCAGAGCGCATCCATTATGATTACCTAAAGCTGCACAGACCACAGAAGCCGCTCTGCTCATCTCTATTTTTGAGCCTGAACCATTGACTGTAAACGTCACGTTAAGGTCAAAGAACTTCAGACAAAATGTAGCAATATTATTATATATACACTTAAAATTACTTTCGGGGCTAAAGCCTCGGAAAAATTACTTGGCGACGCCGATGCCTGTGCCCAAATCTGAGTACAAGTTTTCATGACTTTTTTTCCAGTATCCAAAACGCTCAATGGTGTTTTTTGCATCCAACGGCACCTTCCAGGCAGCTAACCCTAACCTTAACCCTAAACATAACCATTGCCGCGCTGCCTAGGCGGAGACGTTGGGGGCAAAAAACACCAAAGACCATCCAAAACTCTTCTCCTGTATGAAAGGCAGCTAACTTAAAGCGTAACCGTAGGGCTTGTTTTTTCCAGCCGCTACCACCTCGGCAGTCAAAACGAGTTGATATCCGAATGCGAATGAACGGACTCCAGATGAGGCTCCTTTTTAAACTACAAGGTCAATATTGTTATAACGACAAAACAAGAAATAATCCGTGCATTTATATGGAACTAAGCTTTAGGAGCTTTCCATCTTTACTCTCCTCCCTGTTATGTTGCATTCGGAAATCGATTGTTTTTGACTGATAAAATGGCTGCGGCCGGAAACAACAAGACCTACAGTGAGTTGTTTAAAACCTTTCTTTTTAATAAACTCTGGGTACACAAACAATGTTGTCAATGCTTTCGTTAAGGTGTAGAGCCCCTGGTGATACTTCGAGTAAAGTTTCATGTTGTGTCGAGCCTTCTTAGTGTTTTAAAAATAGCTATTTTGAGGCTAGCACAAAAGTGCCCCTAGCACTCCCATTCAAAAGGCCATTTGACCGAAAAACGAAAATACGATAAATCTTAAAAGTGGCGATTCCGTCCTAAATATGCTTTTAAACGAAAGTTTGACTTGGGTACATTCACAAAAAGACCCTAGGTTTCATTTTGGCGAGAGTTACGCTTTAAGTTGGTATTTTCATCTTCCATAGAGCACATCTTGTGCGGTCAACCTAAGTTCATGTTAAAATAATTAACCTGCTGTGCAGGGCGTCAAGCAGGACCACGGCAGCAGCTGCTGCCACAATCCAGGTGCCACCACAATCCAAGGAGAGAAGAGAAGAGAGGCGCTCAGTGTGTCATAGGAAGTCCTCCAGCAGTCTAAACCTAAAGCAGGTTAAATAAGTGCTGGTCCGTTTTGTGGGCGTTAAAGGATATATCCTGATCAATGATAACTCCAAGATTCCTTCCAGTGCTGCTACAAGTTAATAAGAGCCCCATGCTTGAAGGTGGGAATCAAACACAACCAATTTATTCTTATTTTCCAGTATCAACAACTCATCTTGTGTATGAAAGGTAACTAAAAGTCAAGTAATTCATTATTCTCATATTTATAAAGTGAACAGTGAAGGAGTGAATCTGAGCACTGACCTGCACAACCAGCTGTTATTACAACATATACAAAAATAATCACAGACAACTGCTCTTTAAAGTATAATAGAATGTATTTACCTTTAGTAATACCGATAATAAATAATTCTTTAATTAATACACATCTATTATCCTGCTACAACTATAACAAAGGCAAAACAAGCAAGCCTGTGGTGTGTAGTTGTATGTGTGTGTGTGTGTGTGTGTGTGCGTGTGTGCGTGTGTGTGTGTGTGTGTGTGTGTGTGTGTGTGTGTGTGTGTGCGTATGTGTGTGTGTGAATGAATGAAATGAATGAATGAGGAAGAGGGAGGAAAGAGATAGAAAGGGAGGAAGATGGCTGTTGATCATGTGGGTGGCTAAGCCACGCGAGTGTCCAAGATGGCGGAGGAAGCCACAAGACTTAAAATTGAGACTCTTTGAAATTGAACCATTGTTGCAGACAGAGTAAACAAAATGGCTAATGTGGCATCAAGATGACGTGGAGTGGAGCTGAGCTGAGCTTCCAATGGAAAGCCAGTATCTGGATTAAAATGAAAGGTAACACCTAGGTATGAACCTCAATGGGGTTTTTGGCACCTGTAGCTTGGACAGGCTGTTTTTTCTACATGTAGGCCTTTCCTTTGTTAAAGGAGGCCCATGGCAGCACAGTGTTCTTTGTTTAAAAAGCTAACATTGTTCAGGTTTCAAAAGTCCTCCATTTGGTCTAAAGAGTGGGGTGTAGGCCACGATGGTCCCTTTCTCTCTTACAACATGCTGACGTTTACGGTAAGCGTATTGTGTCACTTCCGGTGTTCCTGTGTTACAGACGCTAGTTTGTTGCTCCAGCAAAACTTACTCAACTCTGCTTTATTGTTTAAATTAGTGGCTATTTGCCTGGATTGCATTTAAATTACACTAGTTATATTCAAGCACTCATACTTCTCTTACAGCGACTGCCTCACTGATCTCACAATTGTTAAAACGCTGTTAGCTACTTTAGCTTAGCCATTAGCAATGGCTAATTCCTCTCCCTCTCCTACTCTCTCCTGCTCTGTGTGTCAGATGTTTAGCTATTCCTCTGCCTCCTTTAGTAATAATGATACATGTAATAAATGTAGTTTATTCGCTGCTCTGGAGGCGAGGCTTAGTGAGTTAGAGGCACGGCTCCACACCATGGAATCAAAATCGTATGCTTCCGTAGCTAGCCAGCGTAGGGTGACTAGACGTCCCCGGTTTCCGGGGACAGTCCCCGGTTTCGGTGACCTGTCCCCGGCTGGAGCTGTCCCCGGAAATGTCCCCGGTTTTCACTGTGACTGACGAAATTGGAATGAAAGAAAGAAAACACGACCAAACGTATAGTCGTGCTGACTCGCGCACCCTACACGCGCAAACTCAAGCCAGAGCAAGCACTGCTCAGAGCTCAGAGATGTTCTAGAATGCCCATATTTTACGATGCTAAAATGACTGTTTATTTACATGGAGTCTGGTGGGTTTAGTGAACGCAATTTCGTATACTTTTTATTTTTAAAAAAAAGGATTTAACAGAAAGGTTGACCTCCTTAGAAATCCTTTCCATAATGTTGTCAGACACTTAGAATATTAATCTGAGCCTGTCAGCAGCAAAACAAGCACTTTTATGAACGTAAATACAAGCTGGATAATTACCCTACTAATTTACATTGTAGCTTGTTTTGCCGTTGCTGACTGTAGCAATCTCATTGGACCAATGCCAAAGGAAAATATTTCCTCAGTAGTTTTAATTGTATCTGATACTCAATGAGCTGTTGCAGAAACAAGCCCAGCGTGAAGCAATAAAGCAAAAGCTGTCAGATAAACATGCAATAAACATAAACATTACAACATTTCCCTCTGAGGTGTAGTGGAGTACAAGTATGAAGTAGCAGCAGGGGCGATTCTAGGCTCAGCCCCTAATGAGAATGTGACACGGATATAGTGCATGCAAAAGTGTTAATCTCCGCCATGAAATTACCAACTTCTTCACAACCGCACTCCTGCTCTCCCTCTGACAGATAGAGACTCAGCCAAAGGCGTGAGTCTGGCACAACCACCTCAAACAGAATCTAAGCTTTCCAATGATATTAGCGCCAGTTGCTGTGACAAATGGTTTGCGAGAAAATTAACATTGAACTTACATGAAATTTTATCATATTTGTATTCTGCATAAATCTCTGCACACCATTACTCTCTGTGAAATATTTCACAAACTCTTCACTCAACACATAACCTGACTCCGCCAGATGGATTGCTTTGCATTTGCTCGGCATATCCATTTGAGAACTTTCCGTTGGAGAACTTTTGGGAAGAGGCGAAAATGCTGGTTAGCTGATTGGATAAACTATCTGTCTATCACAACCTATGATGGTGATAGAAGGGCCAAATCAACCAATCAGATCAACGATATATCAAACTCTTGCCGAAACTGGCAATGTCGGGAGAAGAACAAAAACATCTTTTCCTCCAAGAAAAGCCTCCAGTGCCGTTTTTTGCTCTTCTTTCAATGAAGGAATACTTTCTAATTTGGATAAAACTACGCTCATCTCATCCATGGAAGCTGCCATGTTGTTTAGACTGAACAGTCACTTCTCGTTGCGTCACACCTAAACCCGCCTCAAAACCAACGCTGATTGGTCGGTCGGCTCCAAATTTTTTCTGTCTCAAGATGCCAGACTGATCTGCGAGTGGAAAACTGGAGCTCGCGAGATCAGGACGGTCTCACGAGGCTACTCAACACATGCATCGGTACAACAAGCGGTTCCCGGGTAATCTGGTTTTGAAATTGCAACAAAATTTCTACATGGTCTCCAACTGTGGGCCAAAATTATAATGTATTCTTATGTAAACTATTTATGTCAGCACAGACATTTTTGTAAATTGCTTAGCCAGTGTATCCCACCATAATGGTTATTATATTGCCAGATTCCAGACAATCCCATTTACTTATATATCCCACTTACAAATATGAATATATATTTATACTGGTATGCTTCCTAGTGACATTAATGCAAAAATATGAAGAAAACACTATCCAACCTGTGTGTGCATGGTTAAAATTATGAAGTGCAAAATAGTTCAGGCTATAGCACAAATATTTCCATCCATAGATAAGAATAATCAAGTCTTACCTCTGAATTTCTTTTCAAAGTGCACCAGATTGATGCATTTAAACATTAAAATAGACATTTTCTTACAGGGGAGCATGCCCATGGACCCCCCTAGGGGGGCTTGTACCCCAATGCAGCTCTAGGTCTAGTGACAACCCTGAGGCAGTGTCCCCGTTTTAAGTTTTACAAAGATAAAAACATTACCTGATTTGGAGGTATTTACGCTTCTGAGTTGAAAATGTCCCCGGATTTTGTCTCAGAAATCTGGTCACCTTAAGCCAGCGCACCGTAGCTGGTGCGAGTCAACATACTGTAGCTTCTGTTAGCAGTCCCCCGGCAGACCCCGAGCAGCCAGGCAAGTGGGTGACTGTCTGAGGGAAGCATAGCGTTAGTTCTAAACCAGGGAGTGCACATGGCTGCGGTCGCTCTAAACCGGAACATCTTCGCTTTTCTAACAGTTTCTCCCTACTCAGTGATACACCCACTCAGAAGCCAACTCTGGTTATTGGGAGCTCTATACTGCAATAAGTGAGGCTGGCGGCTCCAGCGGCTGCGGTCGTGTGCGTCCCTGGGGCCAGAGCGGGCGATATAGAATCCCATCTAAAGCTGCTGGCTAAAAATAACCCTAAATACAGTAAGATCATACTTCACGTAGGTGGTAATGATACCCGATTACGTAAATCGGAGATCACTAAAATTAATGTTAAGTCACTTTGTGCATATGCAAAGTCAATGTCGGACTCAGTGGTTTTCTCTGCACCCCTGTCAAACCTGATCAGTGATGAAATGTACAGCCGCATGTCATCCTTCAACCGCTGGTTGTCGGAATGGTGCCCAGCTAATTATGTGGGCTATGTGAATAACTGGAGGGCGTTCTGGGGAAAGCCTGGTCTGATTAAGAGAGACGGCATTCATCCCACTTGGGACAGAGCCCCTCTCATATAAAAAAATCTGACCGAGTTTATTATCGGTCATAAACCATGACAACCCAAGTTTGATATTAGTAATCAGAGGTGCAGTGCAATGCGCTCCTCTGTGCTTCTGTTGGAGCAGTCACCCACTCATAGTCTAATAACCACGGTGTCTGTCCCCCGACTCAGCTCGGTTAAATCAAAGGAAAAAAAAAAAGGGGTATACTTACAACCTAATTGGAATTAAAACAACCACTGCAATGATAGAACAGAATAGAAAAATTAGATGTGGACTCTTAAATATTAGATCTCTGTCTTCTAAAGCAATATTGGTAAACGATTTGATATCAGATAATCAAATTGATCTATTCTGTCTTACCAAAACCTGGCTGGGCCATGAAGAATATGTTAGTCTAAATGAAGCCTCTCCTCCCAGTCATAATAATACTCAAATTCTTAGAGGCTCAGGCCAAGGAGGGGGAGTTGCAGCCATATTTGACTCAAGCCTGTTAATTAATCCTAAACCTGAACTAAATTATACCTGGTTTGAAAGCCTTGCTCTTAATCTTCAACATCCAACACGGAAAACATTACAGCCAATTATATTCGTTGTTATTTACCGAGCTCCAGGTCCGTATTCTGAATTTTTATCTGAATTCTCAGAGTTTTTATCATGTGTAGTCCTTACTAATACTAAGTACTTATTGTAGGTGATTTTAATATTCATGTGGACGTTGACAGCAATAGCCTTAGTACAGCTTTCAACTCATTATTAGATTCAATTGGTTTCAGTCAGAGTGTGCATAAGGCCACAATGTTTTAACCACACCCTCGACCTTGTGCTGGCATATGGCGCTGAAATTGAGGATTTAATAATATTTCCGCAGAATCCTGTATTATCAGACCATCTTTTAATAACTTTAGAATTCTTACTACCCGACTATACGAAATTATATAAAAGCTTCTACGCTAGATGCCTATCTGACAGTGCTATAGCTAAATTTAAGGAAGATATTCCAACAGCATTTAACTCAATGTCATGCCTTAATATAACAGAGGACCTTTATGTTAACTTTAGTCCCTCCCAAATTGATAAATTTGTAGACGGTGCTATGGCCTGCTTAGCAAAAGAGCAAAAAGAAACTAGCACCTTGGTATAACTCCCAAACTCGCAAATTAAAACAAATCTCGCAAAAACTTAAATGTAAATGTAAATGGCGTTCCACCAAACTGAAAGAATCTCATTTAGATTGGCAAGACCTATAGTAAGGCCCTCAGAAATGCCAGATCAAACTATTACTCATCACTAATACAAGAAAATAAGAACAACCCAAGGTTTCTTTGCAGCACTGTAGCCAGGCTGGCAGAGAGTCACAGCTCTATTCAGCCATCTATTCCTATAGCTGAGTAGTGACGAATTCATGAGCTTCTTTAATAACATTGAAACAATTAGAGATAAAATTCATCACCTTTTGCCCTCAACTTCTAACGGTTCACCTTTAAACGCAGGACTACTAGAAAGAACGCAAGACCTGACATATACTTTGACTGCTTTTATCCTAAAGACCTTCAACAATTAATGTTAAAAGTCTCTTCAGCTAAGCCATCTACCTGTCTCTCTCTATCCCAACGAGGCTACTTAAAGAAGCGTTACCCATGGTTAACACTTCATTACTAGATATGATCAATATGTCTTTATTAACAGATTATGTACCGCAGTCATTTAAAGTCTTAGCCAACTATAGACCTATATCTAACCTTCCCTTTCTCCCCAAGATCCTTGAGAAGGTAGTCCCTAATCAGTTATGTGATTTGACTGACTTTCAGTCAGGATTTAGAAAGCATCATAGCACAGAGACAGCACTTGTGAAAATTACTAACGACCTTCTAACTGCTGCTGACAAAGAACTTGTTTCCATACTTGTCTTATTAGATCTTAGTGCTGCATTCGACACGATTGACTATACTATCCTGTTACAGAGATTGGAACATTTAGTTGGCATTAAAGGAATCACACTAAGCTGGTTTAAGTCCTATTTCTCTGATCGATCGCAATTTGTTAATGTTAACGATAAATCCTCCAAGTACGTAGTAAGTAGTACTCAATTAACTTTCACTTTCATGCAGATGACAACCAATTATACTTGTCATTCAAGCCAGACAAAACCATTAAGTTAGCTAAACTTAAAAAATGCATTAAAGTTATATGACCTACAATTTTCTGATGTTAAACTCAAACAAAACTGAAGTTATTGTGCTGGGCCCCAAACACCTTCGAACTTCATTACCTAAAGATATAGCTACCCTGGATGGCATTGCCCTGGCCTCCAGCACTACTGTCAGAAATCAGAGTTATTTTTGATCAGGATATATCCTTTAACGCCCATCTAAAACAAACTTCAAGAACAGCCTTTTTTCATCTTCGTAACATTGCCAAAATTAGTAACAGCCTGTCTCAAAACAATGCTGAAAAACTAGTCCAAGCATTCGTTACTTCCAGGCTGGACTACTGTAATTCCTTACTAGGTTGCTCAAATAAATCCCTTAAGACTCTCCAGCTGATCCAGAATGCTGCAGCGCGTGTTCTGACAAGAAAGAAAAGAGATCATATATCTCCTGTATTAGCTTCTCTGCATTGGCTTCCTGTTAAATCCAGGATTGAATTTAAAATCCTTCTCCTGACCTACAAAGCTCTAAATGGTCTAGCACCATCATATCTAGAAGAGCTATTAGGCCTAGTACCTTATTGTCCCACTAGGGCACTACGCTCCCAGAATTTAGAGTGACTTGTAGTTCCTAGAGTCTCTAAGGGTAGGATGGGAGCCAGAGCCTTCAGCTATCCGGCTCCTCTCCTGTGGAACCAGCTCTCAGTCTGGGTTCTGGGGGCAGACATCGTCACCACATTTAAGAATGAACTGAAAACCCTCATCTTTGATAAAGCTTATAGTTAGGGAGTGAGGAGTTGCAGTGTCCGCCTAGCCTGGCCCACCTGCTTCTCTTCATAGTCGTCAGATTCATCTACCATATAATCAATAATATAATAAAAGTAGAGGGAGGCAGGCCAGTACAGCCCGATCCAGTTGGGGAGAGTTCTAGCCCGACCAGGGTCCTCTCCTTAACCTGTCTATCTTAGTTATGCAGTTATAGTTCTAGACTGCCGGGGGACTTCGTTCCTTCCTTTTACACACTGAGCTGCTCTCTCCTCTCTCTTTCCATTTGTGTGAATCCTTGTCCCAGAAATGCTTGTTACTATTCTAGCTCTGGGGAGTTTACTCCCCGGAGTCTTTATGTCAAAGCTTCTACCTACACTTGTATGGATCACGCATCTGCCTTACCTTTAAGGCTATTACTTGTTGAACTTACATGGACCATGTTTCTGCCCTATTCCAGTTTGCTCACCCATGCACAATCTATACAAGTTGAGTAAGACCTCAATGCTTGAAGGTGGGACTCAAACACAATTATAAAGGTAACAGCCTGCACATGTCATTTGCGTAGGGGGCACCCAGATTTGAACTGGGGACCTCTTGATCTGTTGATCGTGGTGGGCAGTCATCTGACACAACCGGTTGGGAGAGAGATACATCAATACGACTCAGAGGAATATTAGCAGTGTGTATAATGAAATTACATGATTAACATTGCTAATTATAGTTAACAGTAAAGGTAGTAGAGCTATTACTAATAAAAGTAGTACTAGTAGTGCACGGCGTAGCAGGGCGTCAAGCAGGACCACGGCAGCGGCTGCTTCCACGATTCAGGTGTCACCACAATCCAAGAATTCTGAGAGGGGAGAAAGCACAAGGACTACGGGCAAGAAGCTCAGTTAGATACATGCATTAATGGGTCATGATCACACACAGATGGAGAGAAGGAGGAGCAGAGAAGAGCTCAGTGTGTCATAAGAAGTCTATACCTTTAGCAGCATAACTAAGGGCTGGTCCATTGTGTGGGCATTAAAGCATATATCCTGAGTTAAGATAGTTCAGAGATTCCTTACAGTGCTGCTGAAAGCCAGGGCAACACCAACCAAAGTAACTATATCTTTAGATAATAAATGTTGGAGGTGTTTGGGGTAATCTTTGTCTGAGTTTACTATTATGAACTTGTAGGTCATCCAAACATGGTCCACAAAACTATCCTGCTTTGCTCAATGCTTCTACCTACACTTTTGTGGATCATGCTTCTGCCTTACCTTTAAGCTATTACTTGTTGAACTTACATGGACCATGTTTCTGCCCTATTCCAGTTTGCTCACCCACGCACACTCTATACAAGTTAGCAAGACCTCAATGCTTGAAGGTGGGAATCAAACACAACCACAATTATAAAGTTAAAAGCCTGCACACTGGATCTGTGTAGGGGGCACCCAGATTTGAACTGGGGACCTCTTGATCTGCAGTCAAATGCTCTACCACTGAGCTATACCCCCCCATACTGTATGCTGAATATGCTTATTGTGCAGCAAAACAATGGCTGGTCCTCCACCGTGTTGTTAAAATCACGGTCTGTGCCCACCTCCGATTAAAAGTTTTCATGACCTTTTTCAAGTATCCAAAACTCATCTCCTGTATGAAAGGCATCTAAAAGAAGTACACATTTTCATCATCAATAAAGGCACATCTGAATGAATGTTAATTACAATGGATTTCAACACTTAGGGCAGAATGGTAGTCCACACAATGTCCTGCATAGCTCAAAGCGTCGACATATGTGTACTTATGTGGACCATGTTTCTGCCCTAGCCGGATTTTGCTCACCTACGTGAACTCCAAACCAGTATTTATAATGTCAAATCATAAAATAAGTTATCTCAGGACATTTTACAGATAGTGAAGGTCAAGACCACACTCTGTAATTGACAGAAACCCAACAATTCCCACAACAGCATGCATTTGGTGCGACAGCTATGAGGAAAAATATCTTTTTAACAGGCAGAAACCTCAGACTGAAACTGGCTCGTGGTGGGCAGTCATCTGACACGACCGGTTGGGAGAGAGATACATCAATACGACTCAGAGGAATATTAGCAGTGTGTATAATGAAATTACATGATGAACATTGCTAATTATAGTTAACAGTAAAGGTAGTAGAGCTATTACTAATAAAAGTAGTACTAGTAGTGCACGGCGTAGCAGGGCGTCAAGCAGGACCACGGCAGCGGCTGCTTCCACGATTCAGGTGTCACCACAATCCAAGAATTCTGAGAGGGGAGAAAGCACAAGGACTACGGGCAAGAAGCTCAGTTAGATACATGCATTAATGGGTCATGATCACACACAGATGGAGAGAAGGAGGAGCAGAGAAGAGCTCAGTGTGTCATAAGAAGTCTATACCTTTAGCAGCATAACTAAGGGCTGGTCCATTGTGTGGGCATTAAAGCATATATCCTGAGTTAAGATAGTTCAGAGATTCCTTACAGTGCTGCTGAAAGCCAGGGCAACACCAACCAAAGTAACTATATCTTTAGATAATAAACGTTGGAGGTGTTTGGGGTAATCTTTGTCTGAGTTTACTATGAGGAACTTGTAGGTCATCCAAACATGGTCCACAAAACTATCCTGCTTTGCTCAATGCTTCTACCTACACTTTTGTGGATCATGCTTCTGCCTTACCTTTAAGCTATTACTTGTTGAACTTACATGGACCATGTTTCTGCCCTATTCCAGTTTGCTCACCCACGCACACTCTATACAAGTTAGCAAGACCTCAATGCTTGAAGGTGGGAATCAAACACAACCACAATTATAAAGATAACAGCCTGCACACTACACCTGTGTAGGGGGCACCCAGATTTGAACTGGGGACCTCTTGATCTGCAGTCAAATGCTCTACCACTGAGCTATACCCCCACATACTGTATGCTGAATATGCTTATTGTGCAGCAAAACAATGGCTGGTCCTCCACCGTGTTGTTAAAATCACGGTCTGTGCCCACCTCCGATTAAAAGTTTTCATGACCTTTTTCAAGTATCCAAAACTCATCTCCTGTATGAAAGGCATCTAAAAGAAGTACACATTTTCATCATCAATAAAGGCACATCTGAATGAATGTTAATTACAATGGATTTCAACACTTAGGGCAGAATGGTAGTCCACACAATGTCCTGCATAGCTCAAAGCGTCGACATATGTGTACTTATGTGGACCATGTTTCTGCCCTAGCCGGATTTTGCTCACCTACGTGAACTCCAAACCAGTATTTATAATGTCAAATCATAAAATAAGTTATCTCAGGACATTTTACAGATAGTGAAGGTCAAAACCACACTCTGTAATTGACAGAAACCCAACAATTCCCACAACAGCATGCATTTGGTGCGACAGCTATGAGGAAAAATATCTTTTTAACAGGCAGAAACCTCAGACTGAAACTGGCTCGTGGTGGGCAGTCATCTGACACGACCGGTTGGGAGAGAGATCGTGGTGGGCAGTCATCTGACACGACCGGTTGGGAGAGAGATACATCAATACGACTCAGAGGAATATTAGCAGTGTGTATAATGAAATTACATGATGAACATTGCTAATTATAGTTAACAGTAAAGGTAGTAGAGCTATTACTAATAAAAGTAGTACTAGTAGTGCACGGCGTAGCAGGGCGTCAAGCAGGACCACGGCAGCGGCTGCTTCCACGATTCAGGTGTCACCACAATCCAAGAATTCTGAGAGGGGAGAAAGCACAAGGACTACGGGCAAGAAGCTCAGTTAGATACATGCATTAATGGGTCATGATCACACACAGATGGAGAGAAGGAGGAGCAGAGAAGAGCTCAGTGTGTCATAAGAAGTCTATACCTTTAGCAGCATAACTAAGGGCTGGTCCATTGTGTGGGCATTAAAGCATATATCCTGAGTTAAGATAGTTCAGAGATTCCTTACAGTGCTGCTGAAAGCCAGGGCAACACCAACCAAAGTAACTATATCTTTAGATAATAAATGTTGGAGGTGTTTGGGGTAATCTTTGTCTGAGTTTACTATGAGGAACTTGTAGGTCATCCAAACATGGTCCACAAAACCATCCTGCTTGCTCAAAGCTTCTACCTACACTTTTGTGGATCATGCTTCTGCCTTACCTTTAAGCTATTACTTGTTGAACTTACATGGACCATGTTTCTGCCCTATTCCAGTTTGCTCACCCACGTACACTCTATACAAGTTAGCAAGACCTCAATGCTTGAAGGTGGGAATCAAACACAACCACAAAGTTAAAAGCCTGCACAGTGGATCTGTGTAGGGGGCACCCAGATTTGAACTGAGGACCTCTTGATCTGCAGTCAAATGCTCTACCACTGAGCTATACCCCCACATACTGTATGCTGAATATGCTTATTGTGCAGCAAAACAATGGCTGGTCCTCCACCGTGTTGTTAAAATCACGGTCTGTGCCCACACTGATTAAAAGTTTTCATGACCTTTTTCAAGTATCCAAAACTCATCTCCTGTATGAAAGGCAGATAAAAGAAGTACTCATTTTCATCTTCAATAAACTTTTACCTATTGGCGTAAAGTCGTGTAATAAGAATTTTAAAGTTATTAAAAATGCCTTGATAATAAAAGAATCAATGGAAATACTATTATGTCTTTAATTTAAATTTCCCCTACAATAATTACTTTGTCGGATTTAAGGGCTAAACTTAATAAAGTGAATTCAGATAAACATTCATATTACGGACTATAACAAATAGAATTGGCTGTAATGTATTCTCAAATTTTACTCAATTCTGAGAACATGAAAGTACATATTATTCATTCTGTATGTCAGTGCAACAGCTTCCTATTTCAGTGTACAATTCTCCAATGATGGTACATGGTCTACTATGTGTATTAACGATTCCTCCTCATTAAATGAAAAAAAATATCTCATTTCTCCATGCCCTTTAGAACTACACAGAAGTGTTTTCTGATCTGACGCCCCATTAGATAAGACAACATGTTTTGGCAGTGCCGTCCAAAACATCAACAAATCATTGTTGAAAAAAAAGTTTTATGATGCGACGGCGCTATGGTGGTTGCTGTGGTGGTTGCTGTGGTGGTTTGGTTAAGTTAAAGCACAAAAACATCCTGGTTAGAGTTAACACTGACATTACAGCTTTATGCAAGATTTGATCGGCGTCATCGATATAGGGTCTCCATCTACTTGAGATGAATATTACATGGTATTCTGTTGAATGCAACTGGCGGCACGCTATTATGAAACCAAAAAATATGAATGTGTTCCTTTTGGTTTCTGATTTTCTTCTCAAATAGGAAATATGTTGCTGTAGCAGATAAAAAAAATGCAATTTAATATCTGTGGGACATTAAGACAGAAATCTAATCAGCAGTGCCACTTCAAGAAGAGTTCAGTTTTGTGATGTTCAAATGTAAGACAGAAGACACCCTGTCTGTCCATTGAGTGCATATTGATTTCCTATACGGAGTGACAGAGGTGGGGACTTCTCAGTCCATGTGCAGATGGTCTGCAGTGTAACCTTACTCTGATTAATACCACAATTTGGCCCTGCCAATCAAATACGCTGATTATATTATGACAGAGTTTCTGTCACAAAACTAACACATGGCAGACACCCCACCTCCATCCTGGAGCAATCCCCCACCCCATCTCATAATGGATGGCTCTCAGGGGACCGGCCACATTAAACCCCATTATCTGGATAGAGAGAGGATGAGGAGCAGAGGCATTGATCTGTCCGAGTGGACACATCTTCTTATATCACACACAGAAATGGATGGAGTGTGTCAGAGCAGCCTGGTCACGGCAATTTGTTAAGTCATTTTGAATGGTATCACAACACATTTATTTAGCTTTTTGGCTGTTATTTCACACTATGTAGTCGGACCGGGTTTTCAACCGTTAACCCATCCGTGTCAATATTACACACTCAAAGCTACTACTCTGGAAGTGAAGATACATAATATAACAACGCACCGGTCATGTGACAACGATTGGTTTCGTGACAGTAAAAGTTTAGCCGACAATTGACAGTTAAGTTAAACGGTAATTATCATATTTTTTAACCTGGACCTTGTTTTCCTTTGTTTTTGTGTGTAAGTGACTGATGGGAAGAACAATCTTTGAAATTAGTCCAGTATGAAGCGAGAATGCTGTGACCAGCAGTTGCGAACCAGACTGCAATGTAATTCTATAGGGCAAATAGGATGCTTGTTGCATTGCCTGTCAAACTGCCCGCGCCTCCCTAGCTGGCCGCTTGCCTCTAATTGAAAATTAATTTTGAGGCACGTCAATCGCTCCCCGCGTGAAAAGCCCTTAACGGCAGAAAAAAGGGTCCGTGCACCAGGCACATGACTTAAAAGGGTTGTACTTAGTGTCTTAATTAATCATAGGTGTGTTTTGGGCAAAACCTGCAATAAACCAATCAGAGTGTCATCTCCCATTCCCTTTAAAAGCCAGGCACATTTGTACCTTGGCACATTGCTATTATGATGGCGGATTTGCTGAGCAGGAAGGAGAGATTTTCAGGAGAAGAAACTGATCTGCTTGTGCGTGAAATGAAATCTCGCGAGCAGATCATATCATAATACTATTTATTATATCTATTTATTTGCTATTTAAACGACGTGGGTGCCGGATAGGAAATTGACACTTGCGTCGGGCTTTGTGCTACGCTGCGCCGGGTGCAAGATAGGGCCCCATGTGTACCACATTCTTGCGCTTATAGTTCCAATCCAGAGAAAGTTTCACAGCGAGAGCATCAACATGACCATAGAAATTCAGTAAAACTAAACTCCTGTGAGTGGCATCCTTCTGCCTGCCCCAAGCTTACTGAGAGGTGCAAGAGGAGAGGGAGGGACCCGCGCTGTTGGCAGAAGAGCCATGGACTGCGATTACTCAGAGCCGCATGCATGGGAATGAATTCAAATATAACATATTTGAAAATATTTCTTGTTTTCCCCTGATGGTTCGAATAAGCCGCTAAATGTGTTGCAAGTCCCATTTTAGACCCTAAGAGGGTCTAAGAAATCGCTAAGGCGGCAATACTGCTGGAAAGTGAAAGTCCAATATCTTAAGCTCTGGACGTGTTCCATCAGAGAATACTGTGTTGTTGGTCTATAGGAGGATATAATATTTACATTTTTACTAAGTTTGATATAGGAAATTGTAGAAGCTATAAAAGGGTGCTTCGTGCTCATGTTTATGTGTGTGCATGCTGTGTGAGAACTCGCCTGGGTAGAAGGTAGCAGTAAAAATGTGGAACAGAGGTTTACTGATTTGGGCATTCTCTCAATAAGCAAGCGGAATGGATTTGATAATCAAGCACTGACACTGGTCCAGAAAGCCATGTCTAAAACCAATAAATTTAAAAAGTGGGTTAGACTTCTTTAGACTAGTCCCCCCTCATATAATGGCTCCGACACACATGCTATATGTATGTATATATGTATGTGTATATGTATGTGTGTGTGTATGTACATACATACTTATATATGTGTGTGTGTGTGTGTGTGTGTGTGTGTGTGTGTGTCAATTCAGATGGTCAACATTCCTGCTCCAAAAATCAGTCCAGTGATAGTGTATCCTGCTGGAAAAAGAAAGGAAGCAAATAAAATGTATGCGGTGTTAGACGAGCAGAGTAACAAGTCACTCACTAAATCAGAATTCTTTCATCTTTTTAACATTACAACCTCATCAGACCCATACACACTGAAAACTTCCTCAGGGGTAACAAAAGCAATGGGCAGAAGAGCTACAAAGTTGATGATCGAATCCATGGATGGCAAAATACAACTACCAAGTTTAATTGAATGTGACATCATTCCTGATAACGCACAGAGATCCAATCTCCTGAGGTGGCACGTTGTCACCCACACCTACAGCGAGTTGCTGACAGGATTGCTGCTGTGGATCCAGACGCTCCCATCCTCATACTCTTGGGAAGAGACATCCCGCGGGTGCACAAGGTAAGAGAGCAAATCAACGGACCTCACAGTGCTCCTTATGCGCAAAGGCTAGACCTGGGATACGTTATCGTGGGTGACATCTGCCTTGGAAGAACTCACCAAGTGTTAATGTCCTGAAAAGACGTGCTCAGTAACGGCCACACATCTTTTCTTAGACCATGCCCAAACAAAATCTTAGAGAAGGAGACTCTCAACCACATGTCATCACATCTCGGCTGTTCTCCAGCCTCTTGTAGAAGTCTATCAAAACGAAGCAAACAGCTGGGGTGGGCACCATTACCATTCTGCTCCAAGTAACAGAGAGCAAGCAATGAAGCGTCTTTATTCTCTAAGGAAAATACTGGACAGAAAACCTGACATGAGGACGCAGTACATTGACTTCATTCAGAAAATCTTGGAAAACGAGCAGTCAGAGCCAGCTCCTCCACTGAAGAAACATAAAGAACACTGGTACTTACCGTTATTCGGCGTATATCACCCTCAGAAACCTGACCAGCTAAGAGTGGTATTTGATTCAAGTGTGTCCTTAAACAAAATGCTGCTTAGTGGCCCTGATTTGAACAACAGCCTTTTGGGGGTCCTTCTACGTTTCAGAAAAGAATATATTGCATTCACAGCTGATATACAGCAAACACAGAGACTACCTCAGGTTCCTTTGGTATGACGACAAGGATCTCAGCAAGAAGGTGAGGGACTACAGAATGAAAGTCCCAACCCGTTCTCATTCCGAACTCGTAAAATAAGGACGTTTGGACAGTGGCTGTCAGCGTCTGATGCAACGAAAAAGGCGTCTGATGCAACGAAAAAGGCGTCTTTCAGCGTGTTTGTGTAACGCACTGGGGAGAGCAGCAGTTAGATAGGATTTAGCGAGTAGTATGTAAGGAAGTTGGTTGGGGTGGTTTTCCTTACAGGTTCACCTCCTAGTCAGCATGATGCTTTCACTGGAGGGACCCCAAGGTATCGAGCTTAATTGCTGCTCACAAGTGGACCGTCTTCTCAGCAAGCTACCGAAATATCTCCAGGATGGATTTATTGAGTCTCTACAGCTACAAGGGAAGCTCAACTCTGCAAGCCTGAAACCCTACAATCTGCAGGACTTTGCCGGATGGCTCCAATCCAAGGCCCAACAGCAGTGGCTGTCCAGTCGGTTACTACAACGCTACCAACAAAAGAAACCTCCAAACAATAATAAGGAGAAGGTTACAGCCAAGACCAGGAGTCAAAGTGCGACCATCTACCATGGTGCAGAACCAGCAAAGCCCAAGGTATCTGGTCCTCCTATGCAGTCAAAACCCAAGAAGCCATTCAAGGTGCACTGTCTTTTCTGTAACAGCAATGAGCACTATATTACTCGCTGCGACAGCATTAAGGAGCAACCTACAAAGGAACTGATCGGATGGATAACTGAAGGGAAGTGCTGCTTGAAGTGTGCTCGTTCCCATCCACCTCAAGAAACCCTGCAGTGACTGTGATGACATTCATCTTCAAGTCCTCCATGGTGTAGCGCAAAATGATTCAATCAACCCTCCGTCTGGCACCTTTCAGAGTCGCATCTATCTGACACCCTCTATCGCGTCAGGCAACGTGCTTCTGAAAGTCGTGTCAGTCCTACTACATAACAACTCCAAGTCAATGGAAACCTTTGCAGTCTTGGATGATGGTGCTCAGCGGACCATGATCCTACCTACTGCTGTACAGCAGCTCCAGTTAGCTGGCGTGCGGGAAAGCCTTGCCCTCCGTACTGTACAACCTGACATTACTCACCTCAGTGGATCAAGGGTTACCTTTGAGATTTACCCCAAAGATAATGCAGGGAAGTACTATAAGGTCCAGGGAGCCTTCACTGCTTCAGGCCTGGACTTGGTGGAGCAGAACTATCCAGTCCAGATGCTCCAGAGACAGCACGCTCATCTGCAGAAGATTCCGCTTCACCCCTTCCACAATGCACAACCGGGACAACAGGACGAGACGGACGTGGGAAACGTGTTCTTTAAGGGACTTAGAAAAGTGTCCAAGTGGTGTATTGAAGGCTGTTTTCCACTCATCTCCTTGCCGAATCCTGATGAGATGATAGGCATTGCGCAGATCCAGTTTAGAGAAGACAGTGGCGCCCTGAAGTGGTTCAAAAGCAGAATTGATTAGTGGCAAAGGGTATTTATTTTTTACAGTATGTTTTTTTTACAATGTTGTTCAGACCGTGAAAATCTATACAGGGGCGCAGCGTCTTGTCCACAAAGATGAACCCCGCCCCCACAGGTGATGATGATGGACGAATGATACTTGCGGCCAGGGACTCTGCGATATATTTCTCCATAGCCACTCTCTCAGGTCTGGACAGGTTGTAGAGTCAGCTAGCAGGCAAGGGAGCTCTTGGAAACAACTCAATCGCATAGTCGTCATAGGGTCTATGGGGTGGCAGAGATAATGCTTTCTCCGTGCTAAACACTTCCGCTAGATCCAGATATCTGATGACAGATCAGGCAGTTTCTCTGATACAGAAGGGGTGTTCACGTTGGGAGGAATAGCTGAACCGAGACACGAGGAATGACAAAAACTGCTCCAACTGCTGATAGTTTTGTGTTGCCAGTCTATTTGAGGGTTGTGTAACCGGAGCCATGGAAAACCGAGAATGAGAGGGAATGAGGAAGCTGACACTACTTTAAAAGTGATTTCCTCTCGATGGTTACCGGAGAGAACGAGTGTAACTGGGATGGTTTGTTGCGTAACTCTAGCCAGTAGCTGACTGTCAATGGTTGTGACATTGATAGGGGATGGGAGTGATTCGAGGGGAATGTCAGCCTGCTTAGCCAGATTAAAGTCAATGAAGTTATCTTCTGCCCCTGAATCATAAGAGCGGATAACGGTAGTGACAGCGTACCCAATTGGAGAGTTGCAGGGAGCAACAGAAGAGGGGATGTGGGCTCAGTTACAGGAATGGGGCTCGCTAGTGTACCCATTCTCACTAACGAGCCTCCTCTTTTGGGCGTGCAGGACAATTAGCGAGAAAATGGGAGGAGTTGCCCTCACCTGCTTGTCGGCGGCATCAGCGTTCAGCTGGGGAAAGCCGAGCCCCCTCATCTCTCACAGCGGAGACAGGTGCTGCCGAGAGCTCTCTACGGGGAGAACATGAACTGGGTCTTGGTGTCCTGGAAACCCGAATGGCAACGGGTCCACTCTTCTCGCGTCTCCTCTCTCGGATCCTGTTGTCAATCTTAATAGCCAAAGAAACAAGACTATGCAGGTTACTGGGTTCATCGCGAAGAGCTAGCTCATCTTTGACTGTGTGATTCAAACCATGAACAAAAACACCCTGTAGTGCCTCATCATTCCATTTGGAATCAGCTGCTAATGTCCAAAAATCAATAGAGTATTCAGCCACACTCTGTGCACCCTATCTGAGGTCCAACAATCTCTTGGAAGCGTTTCCAACATGATCTGGGTGGTCAAAAACGGTACACAAACGTGAGGAAAAATCAGAAAAGGTTAATCCGGAGAGATGTTGATTGGAACACATAGCTTCAGCCCAAACTAGTGCCTTTCCCCTGAGTAACCCCAGTGCATAGTGTACCTTTGATGATGCTGAGGCAAAAGACAGTGGCCTCTGTTGAAAAATTAAATCTCGACACTTGTTCAATTCCCCAGAGAATGGTTCAGGAGATGTCACAGGGGGTTCCCGGAAGAATGGCGCAGAGGACGCTGACTGAGTGGGAGGAAGAGCACTAGGAGCACTGGGAAGAGACAGAGTTGTAATTTGAGAAGACAGCTGAGTTACTTGATTGAATAATTGTTGGTTGGTTTCCAGTAATTTATGGATTAACTGGTCGTGTTGTCCTAACAGAGCTCCTTGATTTTTAATGGCTCAAAAAATGCCGTCTTTGTCTGGTACCTGTGAAATCTCTGCAGGGTCCATGGCCAGTTCGTTCTGTTAGGGGCTTGTTCTGACCCAGAACGCAGAGATTTCACACACAGACAATGAAAGCAGTTTGTAAAGGTTTTAATGAGCAAAATAGTACTCAGAGATACAGTGTGGGTTTTGTCTGAGCGGGGAATCTCCTGGCTGGTCCGAATTCCGAGGCGAGCCGAGGGGGAAGGATCCAGGTCGTACAAGACTCGAGGCGGACAGGCAGGGAAGAGTTCACAGTAGTTTCCACAGGTGGAGGATAAGGCTGGACGGTGAGGCTGGAAGCTTGTAGGCACAGCGGAGGAGGCAGCAGGTCTGAGCGGTCACACATGGGTGTAGATAATGAACTGGCGCCGAAGAGGTGATCAGCCCGGGTTTAAGTATTGCTGGAATGAATCTTGGAGATGAACTGCAGCTGTGAGGAACAGCTGTGCAGTGTTGATTCGGCCACGCCCCTTGACCTACTTTCCTCTGAACACACCTCCAGCACTCCAGGTGGAAAAACACAGATACACACACAGAGACACACAGACAAACAGAGAACAAAAACACCCAAAACAGGGCGGAGAGAGAGAGCAGCTACACTCTCCAGTGTTATGGATTCAGAGAGTGAGGTTGATAAGGTGGATCTCATGCCCCATGCATCCAGCCACTCATTTGCAGAATGACAGTTCTTTATTATCAGCTAATCCTGTTAGCCTCTTGACCCCACGCAAAGGACACCTCCCCAGGGAGAGTGGACCAACAAGATTCCATCTTTTACTTACACAAGAATAACCTGACCAATGACCCTTGTTTGCTTCATGTAATAAAAGCCATTGATTTGTATTTTGGAGGAATAAATCTAATTTAGCTCAGGCCTTTCTGTGAATACTGCAAGCCATGTCATATACCAGTCATATTTCTTTAGACTTCATTCGTCTTTGTGGCATCATTCACCCGCAGAGTGACTGAAATGTCAAATATTACTTCTGTTCAAAGAGGAAAATAAATGAAAGCTGTTCTGAGTGGACATTGAAAGTTTGAATCTATAATGCAGCAATATGTTGCCACTGCTGAGCACAGTATACTGAACAAACATGCCTTGTGAGTATTGAGTAGCGGATTCAATTTAAGGAGATGATCAACAATACAATACAATAGAAAGCAGATCTGGGAAAAATCAAAAACATGTTTTAAAGGTGTTTTCTTTTCTAAATGCCTAAATGCAATGTATGGTAAAATGCATATACAATATGAGTTCAATATTATTTAAAGGGGTGATAGAATGCAAAACCGAGTTTACCTTGTCATAGTTCAATTACGACAGTTCGGTGGGTAAAATAGGCATACATAGTACCTCAAAGTCCCATTGACATCCCTTTCCTAAGCAAATCTCACAATGTGAAACTGCTGCTGAAAAAGGGCGAATCTCAACAAAGTTGACGTCAACTCGGTGGCTGTACCTTATTTGGCTCTAGTCTGTACCTTTGTCACGCACCAAAATTTACATAGGCCACTGATTTGAGACCAGCTGGTCTTCTGAATCTAGGTCGCGCAGATCTCAGAAATTTTATACATTGTACGTCTGCTTTTTCATTATTAAATTCACTTCTGAGACTTTTTAATGCGAGAAATCAACTATGTACAGCTCAAATATGGGCCTTTTACGAAAATTGATGGCTAATTGCAAATTTGGTACAACTTGAGAAGCTCCACAGTCTGACGTGACAGCGACCAGTGCCTGCCGGGGTTGCTGCCTTGCCGGTTGGACTGTCCACCTTTACAGACCCGCTGGATCTCACACACGAGCTTAGCTGCAAGCTGCGCTGTGTACTTTAGAAAGAAGAAAGTTTGGAAGTTTTTCATTCGTAAATGCAGTGTTCCAGGCTGTACAATGGAATACTGGCCCAGAGAAAAGTGTTTAGAATGAGTAGATATCGGACAATGGAGCGGGACTTGTGGATCTAACACAGCGACGCAGAGGACGTGCCTGTGGGCTTCACTCTCCACTAAATGTCCCCGTGCTGAGACACTGAACTAGCTACAGGGTGAGTTTTGATTCCTTGTCTGGAAGTGGAGTTTTTTTATGTCCCAAGGGTAACGTTACAACAGCACTAGTTGTAATGAAAGTGTCGAAACTTTGCATTTGTGTGTGTGTGCGCGACACACTGGAGGATGACTAAACTGTAATGAAACTGTGTCTCTGATGCTTTGTACAGTAACATTAGTTGATGAGTTTATGTGTCAGGGCAGAAATTAAGTTTGAAGCCACCCGGGGATATTTTCACGGCGGCTGTTCCAGCCATTCCTGCTCTGGCGGCGACCGGGCATGTCTGAGCATGTCTGTAGTTTGGAAGTCTATCGGTACAGTGTGAAGGTTATTCCCCCTGAAAAATAGGTAATTGAGCACTGTAGTGGTTATGACCATATCAGTGATTATGTAACTACATGGAAACGGGCCAAATGATGTATGTGGCTTGCACAGTGATGGCGTTGGAGAAGGCTAGCTGTAGTCTTGCGCTGAAGTCCCGGTGTAGCAGGAAAAGGTAAACCGTGTGCAGATCGCTCCGAGAAGCAAGGATGCCGGTCGGGCCTGCTAGCACGGCTAAGGGAACTACCACACAGATCGACACTGCCAAGCCTCATACTCACCAACACCAGATCGATCACACACAAAATGGATGAGCTACAAATACACATGGAACTGCTGCATGATAATTATCACAGACGGCAGCTACCAGCTAACTGCTAGAAGCTAACAGCTAACAGGGTGAGCTACCTTCCGGCAGGATCGAGACGGGGTAGTTGAATTTAAACAATGTCTGAGTTGAAAACGCATCTTGTCACGTAAGGGCCCTGTTCATGTTGCATAGACATTTTAATTGCATTTTGTGTCTGTTAAGAGGCACAAAGGCACTCTAAAACTTGCCCCGACAACTGCCGTTTTAGCTCAGTGGAAGCTAATGCACGTAGCTGCAGCTACTCCATGTTGCCTGCACCGATTCAGGTCGGGGTTTTTTCAATCTAAGGTACACGAATATTTATAGTGATCAAGATTAACATAAAAATTGGCCGGAATTCTCCTTTAAGGAACAGTGTGAAATACCCTATATGACCATTCTATCACCCCTTTAAAGGTTAATTCCAGAACATTTCCATAAATATATTAATTAATTTGATTGTTGTACTATGATGGATCAGCAGTGATGCAACTATTTTCCTGAGATTAAAGTGGCCATATTATGGTCATTTTCAGGTTCATAATTGTAATTTGAGATTGTATCAGAATAGGTTTACATGGTGTCATTTTCAAAAAACACCATATTTTTGTTGTACTGCACATTGCTGCAGCTCCTCTTTTCACCCTGTGTCAGGTCTCTGTTTTAGCTACAGAGTGAGACCTCGCAACTTCTGTACCATCTGTGTTGTCAGTCGCACATGCGCAGTAGCTAGGTAAGAATTACATGAGCTAGCTAGCTGTTTCTGCAACTTCGGCCTGTACAAGGCAGGATTAGCCGTGAGACTTCTTCTAAATGAGGGCGCACTTCCAACTGTGTGGAATACCTGCAGAACAGGGACATGTAAGTAGTTCAATACAATTTATTTTGTAGATTAGGGTGAATTTGTGTGTGTTTTGCCATTGAGCACGAACTAGCATGCTAGCGCTAGCATGCTAAAGGTTCGCCCTCGTCTCGCCCTCGTCTCGGCTACTTACAGCTCACCCGGAGACTGAAGGCATGACACATTCAGAAACCCGTATCTCACTCAAAACAGCATGGATGTTTTTTTTTTCAAAGTTTGTATGCGTGTGGAACCACCAGAGACACAAAATATCACCCCAAATCCCAGAAAAAGTGATTTTTTCATAATATGAGCACTTTAAAGAATTAAAAATGAAGCCTGTCTAAAGTCTGTGGGCAGAGTCAGTCACAAAGTGAACCAGATTTGTAAGCGTGCTGTAGCGTTTCCATCTTGTTTGTGGGTTCCATGAAATGCAGTGGCATTGTTGTCAGGTGGGAAGCTAATGAGGGATCACGTCCTTGTCTGCACTTGTGATCAACCTACTGGTTGGTCACTCAGGGTTACAATTCAATTTAAATACTGTACATAATTCCAGCTACATATATAGGATCTGGAACAGTCTCCAATGAAACAAAGTTGTGATCTTACATATTTTGGTACTGCCGCCCATGTGGCACTGTTCTGGACCACAATTCATATGTGGTTAAAAGAATGTGTGAATGTGTTATGGGGTAAAAAAAAATAAAAAGGTATGGAGGTAAGCATGATCATCCTCCCTGAAAAAATATTTATTTTTAACAAAAACATGGTGAATAACTGAAATGTAATGGCTCAAACCTGTATTTTGGTTCAGAAGTAGCACCCTAAACGGCAACAAATGACTCTATAGTGTACAGTGTGAGAACTTCACACTAACTGGACTGGAAAAAAAACATTTGCTGTGTTGTGTGTTGCTTGCTTGCTGCTATCAGGTATTTTCCTCCATACATATTTGGCAAAGCAAATTAGTAGTAAATGTATGTTGTAGGAGAATGGGTTGCCAAAATTATGTAGTTTGTTTTTTGTGAGGGAGTAACCAGAACATTACACAGCTGTCTATGTTTTTGCCTCCATTTTTTTGCATTTGTCAAAGCCATACGTAAGGGGCATTCAGTGTTATTGGCATGCCTCTCCACCTCTCCACCATGTGTCAACAAAAATAATAAAGATCACACAAATAATAATAATAATAATAATAATAATAATAATAATAATAATAATAATAATAATAATAATAGCAGGTTTTGTAAGTTTTTGTAGCAATGATCGTAGAAGGTGAACTCAAAACAAAGAATTCGCTGGCCAAAGTCATGAATGCTAATTAACATGCCCCCTCTGCATTCAAAACAAAGCCAAAGTGACAGCGGCTGTAATGAAACGTACGATGTGAATGATTAATAAAGATCACTTAAAGGCTCCCCCCTCAATTAATAAAAGATTTGCTTGTTTTACCCTCCACCCCCTGCTGTGCCTGTTCTCCTCCAGCCCCTCCATCCTGTCCCAGCTAGACAACCAGCACACAGTGAAATTCCCTGCTGGGACTCAGTGTTTGGGCTGGGTGTCTGCTCAGTGAGGCACTGCTAGCCATGCGGCACGAGGAGGTCGACAGATGGATGGAGGAGGGGGTGTGAGTGGAGGGATTGAAAAGTGGAGTGGGAGGAAGAAAGGGTAGTGATTTTACTTTTTAAAGGCCAGAGCCTTCCTCACCCTCTGTGGCTCTCAGCCCCAAGCCCATTAGATCCAACTGAAGATATAAATCTTCAAAAACAGCTCACAGATTTATAGTCTCATTTAAAGTAAAGCTCAGTAATTTTCTAAACGAATCACAGGGCGGATAAACCAATTTTTTTTCACTCTCGTTAACATTGCCAGATAGGGCATTTGTGCTGCATTCATGTAGTGTCTGAATAATTGGAAAACTTCCCGACTATGACAATCCACACTGCATTAACAGGGTACCCCCAGGATTCTTCAAGTTATATTTAAGACTTTTTAAGACATTTTTAATACCAACTTGGATAAAATTGAATGCCAACTTCAAGGCCATATCATTGAAAATCAGTGTGGATTTTAGGCCCGAGAAAATAATTATTTACCATGTAACGTTACCTGATTTAATAAACCATTTTATTATAATACTCCACAATCATATTTAATTCACAGTAGCTTTGTAAGGTGTGTTTGTACTTTAATAACATATGTGTTGCATGAAGAGCTCTTATGCTATGAAACTAAAAACACAAAATAAATAGGATAATAAAAATAAAACGTGCATTATGAGGTGTTACATTAAGTTCCACCTTGGCTAGTTAAGATAATATATAATTTAATAAAATATGCCAATGTAAATGCCAATTGCTTCAGTGATTGTTTCATCCCGTTCTGCTTTTTGCATCAAAAGGGATGAAGATTCGGGCTCAGCACACACACTCCACGGTTAAGAGCGTAAAGAAAAACATTGACGTAAACTGTACCTGTACTGTCGTATAACATCCAAGTAACACCAAACGGAGTAAATTGTAAAGTCACAAACATACAAAGCATTTATTTATGACGTTACAGTATTTATTTAATCCTACCAAAGGACAAAAAATAATTTAAGACCTTTGTAAACAAAATGTAATACTTTGTGAACGAAATTTCATTTACATTTTCATTTATTTTTTAAAAATGTAAGACTTTTTCAAGACCCCGCGGGTGCCCTGATTAACATTGTGAGATAGAATGCCTTGGCGGAGGTCTGCGCTCTCTGAGTATCCTTGTGTTTTTGTTAATTCATTTTGGGGTTTTGAACTGTTGGGCAGACCAAAAGAAAATGAACTCATGATGGCACTTATGTTGTTGTTGTTTTTTACAGTAAACAATTCAATTAATTGAAAAATGTGATTAATCAATAATGTTGGCTTGTTGGCTTATTGTTTTTGTTTGTATAGGACGTTGATTCATTTGGCACCTGTTTTGGTACCTTGCACGGCTGCTGGATTCTGCTGATCCGCTGGATCACATACCACACAAAAATCCATCTTGTCAGGCTTCAAATAAATGTGTTTGTGTTTGAAGAGCAGCAGACTGAACCAATCAGCGTCCGGTGAGGCGCTTCTGGCAGCTCCGGCGTGGTTTAGGTGTTTATGACGGCCACGACTGTTCGTTCAAAACAACAATGGGGGACGCGATAGACAGATGGTTCACCATTACCTGCCAGCTATTTTTTTGAAACTGCCTTCCCTTTTCCAATGACAACTTCATGATTCATTAACGAGCTGGTAAAACATTGTACATCGTAACTGCAGTGTTTGTCCACTTCTGGCAACTTCTGTGTATTGTAAAGGCAGAAAACAATAGATCATTATACATAACACTGTGCTTACAATGCAGCCTGTTCTCATGAACCATACGTTCGAAAAGCTACAAAAAGATAAGCACTGTAATTCGTATGATTTCCAAGTTTTTTTTTTGCTGTGCGCACCACATTGACTGCTGCTGTATAAGAATGTGGCTGGCCGCGTAGGGAGAAGGTCGGGGTAGATGGGTGGATGGGCGTTAACACACAGGCTTTTCAAGCCAGGGAGCTAAGTTCGCTTCCTGTGGCAAACAAAAGACTTCCACCCAGGAAATGCGTGTTCCTTGGGAGTGTTTTAATACAAAAAACGATATTTTTCCTAAACTTAACTAGTCGTTTCGGTGCCTAAAACTTAAAGGTGCAATATGTAATACTGACAGCTAGTGTTTAAAATAGTTACTGCAGTACAAATTCAAAATACTGGAGAGAGTCGTCTTCCCCACCCCCTTCTCCCCAGACTCCAAGTTCACAGAGGTTGCCAGGCTGAGACTGCAGCATCCACAACAATGTTGCTAGACGCTTGTCTCACATAGCCAGACATTACTTCACAGCACAGCGGAGTAGCTAACGTTAGATGTTGGCTATATTGTCATAAAAGCCCGTGCTCACGCTTAGCTCTGCACCCAACTGACAGACACACTTTTTTGGCTTAGAATTACAGTAGGAACCGCTAAAAACACAACAAACTCGCTGTCCTCTCCACCCAATGGACAGACACACTACCTAGGCTGAGAATTAAGGTAGGAACCGCTAAAAACACAACAACCTCGCCGTCTTCTTCACCCGACTGAACACACTTTATTGGCCTAGAATTACGGCAACAATCGCTAAACACACGCCAACTCACGGTCCTCTCTTTCAGATTTACAGCCCCCCTCTCTTGGCTTAAAATAACTCACCGTAAAAAGCTGTGGCCCGCTTGCCTGGTCCTCCGGTAACGTTAGCAGTTAACAGGGTTAGCATGGTGGCGTTAGCCAGGACCAGTCAGGATCACTTTACTGGCTGACTGTCTCAATTGTTTTTGCGAGTAACCAACTCAAGTACTCTAGCTATATACAGTGGTGTGAAAAAGTGTTTGCCCCCTTCCTCATTTCCTGTTCCTTTGCATGTTTGTCACACTTAAGTGTTTCGAACATCAAACCAATTTAAACAAAAGTCAAGGACAACACAAGTAAACACAAAATGCAATTTGTAAATGAAGGTGTTTATTATTAAAGGAGAAAAAAAATCCAAACCATCATGGCCCTGTGTGAAAAAGTGATTGCCCCCCCCTTGTTAAAACATACTATAACTGTGGTTGTCCACACCTGAGTTCAATTTCTCTAGCCACACCCAGGCCTGATTATTGCCACACCTGTTCACAATCAAGGCATCACTTAAATAGGAGCTGCTTGACACAGTAAGGTCCACCAGAAGATCCTTAAAAGCTACACATCATGCCGAGACCCAAAGAAATTCAGGAACAATTGAGAAAGAAAGTAATTGAGATCTATCAGTCTGGAAAGGGTTATAAAGCCATTTCCAAAGCTTTGGGAATCCAGCGAACCACAGTGAGAGCCATTATCCACAAATGGCGAAGACATGGAACAGTGGTGAACCTTCCCAGGAGTGGCCGGCCGCCCAAAATTACCCCCAAGAGCGCAGCGACGACTCATCCAAGAGGTCACAAAAGACCCCACAACAACGTCCCAAAGAACTGCAGGCCTCACTTGCCTCAGTTAAGGTCAGCGCTCATGCCTCCACCATCAGGAAAAGACTGGGCAAAAATGGCCTGCATGGCAGAGTTCCAAGGAGAAAACCACTGCTGAGCAAAAAGAACATCAAAGCTTGTCTCACTTTCTCCAGAACACATCTTGATGATCCCCAAGACTTTTGGGACAACATTCTGTGGACCGATGAGACAAAAGTGGAACTCTTTGGAAGGTGTGTGTCCAAGTATATCTGGCGAGAAGGAACACTGCATTTCATAAAAAGAACATTATACCAACTGTAAAATATGGTGGTGGTAGTGTGATGGTCTGGGGTTGTTTTGCTGCTTCAGGACCTGGAAGACTTGCCGTGATAAAAGGAACTATGAATTCTGCTGTCTACCAAGAGATCCTGAAGGAGAATGTCCGACCATCTGTTCGTGTACTCAAGCTGAAACGAACTTGGGTTCTGCAGCAGGACAATGATCCTAAACACACCAGCAAGTCCACCACCGAATGGCTGAAGAAAAAACTAAATGAAGACTTTGGAGTGGCCTAGCCAAAGTCCTGACCTGAATCCTATTGAGATGTTGTGGTATGACCTTAAAAAGGCCGTTCATGCTCGAAAACCCTCTAATGTAACTGAATTAGGACAATTCTGCAAAGATGAGTGGGCCAAAATTCCTCCAGGACGCTGTAAAAGCCTCATTGCACGTTATCGCAAACGCTTGGTTGCAGTTGTTGCTGCTAAGGGTGGCCCAACCAGTTATTAGGTTTAGGGGGCAATCACTTTTTCACACAGGGCCATGATGGTTTGGATTTTTTTTCACCTTTAATAATTAACACCTTCATTTACAAATTGCATTTTGTGTTTACTTGTGTTGTCCTTGACTATTGTTTAAATTGGTTTGATGTTCGAAACACTTAAGTGTGACAAACATGCAAAGGAACAGGAAATGAGGAAGGGGGCAAACACTTTTTCACACCACTGTAATTCAATGTGAGTACACAAATGTTGAAATGACATAAAATGCCCATCCCTTGTAGCTGTGATAAATTAGCCTGGAGCTAATGCTTACCTGTTCAGGAGGAAATTAGCCAACTCTGCGTCCTTTGGGGCTCTAAGCTGTCTCCATCTTTCAAATACATCTCCAATATTTACCCAGGGTTTGTTACGTCTCTGGTCACCAGTGTTGGGAGTAACGCGTTACAAAAGTAACGCAATTACAGAAATGTATTCCTTTTTGCTGTAACACAGTAATATAACGCATTACTAATTACATTTCGGTAATATTATACCTGTTACAATCTCAGTAACGCAAGTTACAACGCATTTTAACGCAACATTTAGTGGTGTTTTGTTTTTTTAAGAATTCACCAACACTGCGAAACGGTACGGACAACATCTGTGTCCCAACAGGTGACGGTACGTCAGTGCGGACAGCATGTGTCCGAGCCGCTGACATATATAAACATGTCGGGAATTAATGTTTAGGCTTGCTACACGTAAATACCATTGCATTTTATCAGCCGTGGAAAATAACTATGCCGTACTTCAATACAACTAAAAGGTACTTTTAATTGAGTATTTTCATTTTCTCCAACTTCCGTATTGTACGTTTTACTTCTCTATTTGTATATCTTTAGTTACTTTGCATATTCATATTAATTATACAAAATGTTATGAATAATCTATGATGTATTAAAGTGGATAAAGAGGAGACTTTATTGATCCGGTGGTGAAATTCACAAGCTACCTGCCAAGTCAAACTTCCGCTGTTATTTTGGTGAAAGTAACTCAAAAGTAATGCAAAAGTAGTGTAAAGCATTACAATTCAGAGACAGTAATATTGTAATATAACTAATTACTCTCAAATAACAGTAACTAGTAATCTATAATGTATTACATTTTGGAAGTAACTTGCCCAACACTGCTGGTCACGCAACTGATAGAAATATGCCAAGTTTTTTTTTTAGGTCGGGTAGAATCTATCTCCGTTGATCCTGTTCGTTTGTTTGCTGTTTTCACAGCTGTAGCCCGCTGGGATTACGTTTTCACAGGTATATCTGGCGGCCCGGCATGACTGTCTAACTGGCGCAGTTGATAACAACACACAGTCCACAATACACAAACAGAAATTCCGTCACGGAACGGAAATATCAAAATGAGAAAATACTGGCATTATCGTTGTTGTCAGAAAAGATAGTATTTCAACTTAGTTTCCTTAATATCTGATGACGCATTGGGGTCATTTCGGGATTTATTACAGTAATTGTATTACATATTGGACCTTTAACTTTCGTTGCCCCATAACGCTAACTTTTTCTTGCCTAAACTGAACCGTAATGACCAGTGATCTTGGGTAACTGAACCACCAACTGTCGCTGACCTGACGGAGCACTATGCTGAGCATCGTAGCCGGTGTCGCAGAGCTCTCTAGCGGCTAAATACATCTACTATCTGCCGCTGATTCAACGAGCTGTGACGGAGGTCTGTAGCCGGCATCACAAAGCTCTGTAGTGGCTTAAACAGCTAGCAACTACCGCTCTGTAGCACGGATCTCTGTAGCCGATGTCACGTGACCAGCCAGCGGTCTCCTAGTTTTTGTATGATGACATATGTTTTAGTGTGCATAACTTTTCGTACGATATCCTACGAACCTGTTCATGAGAATGCGTTGTACAATGATAAATTAACTTAACACACATTTTCATTTCCCTCAAGACTGCACATTAGGCAACAGACACTTTGTGTTAAGTCCACTGTAGTTTAGGTTTGTTCCTGTTATAAGTAATTATGCTGTATAGTGCTGAAATATCAACACTGTCTATGGAGTTAAGAGTGATGAGAATGAACCCCACTGATTATATTATACTCCAGCTGGGATCATTTTTACTGAACTAAGGCGTAGTAAAACTTAATTATTCATCATTTATTTACTTATTTATCAGTGCCCAGGAATAGCCTCCAGGGCCCCTGAAGGTCCACTGAGGCCATGTCTCACTGACTCAGACCTGTTTGTTTTAGGCTAGATGTATTATATTTTGTACTGCATACAATATTTTTTATTGATTCTACTTTCATTCTGGACCATTGTGAGGAAATAAAACTCAGTCATAGTCAAGTTATACTGATGCAAATTGTTAGCTCCGCCAAGGAGGGTATGTTTTCGGTTTGGTTTTGGTTTAGTTTGTTTGTTGTTTTTTTTAGCTCTGAATTCATGTGGTGCCAACCTATAAAACACTGCATTAACATTGTGAGATTGGGCATGTCTTGGTGGAGGTCTGCACTCTCCAAGTGCTCTTCTAGTTAAAGATGAGGCAGGTTTTCCAATGCTTAACCAAATCGTGCAGCAACACCTTTAAGGGCTTTATCTGGTCAGACGATAACATAAAGAATTGCATTTGTTATTGTTATTTCAGCAAACCCATCTATTGGTACCTTACACTGAGACAGTGGGAGGGAAGGATGGGGAAATGGGGCTGGGTGATGTGAGGCGGGGGGGGGGGGGGGGGGGGTTTCTCTCTGTGATATGAGCTAATGGCTCTCTGCTGGCATCTGGCTACTGTGTATACATGCAGCTCATTAAGGAGTCACCATGTCACCCCCAAGAGACAGCCAGAGGGAGGAGGGAGGGAGGGGTATAATGCAGGGTGAGGCGTAACACTACGATGACAACAGCATCAAATTAGCTCCATTTCCTTCTACAGTGGGACGTTGTCTCACATTGATTTTTCTCACAGTGCCTTTTTTTTTGCTGCATACTGGTGTTACCTATGGTAAGGATTGGGGTTGTAGGGTGTGTCCCATGTTGCTGGAAGCCCACAGGTCCAGACAAGTACAGGCTGCACTGTGCCAGTGGAGTCATTACAGACCTTTTCAATGGTGAATTATTATCAATTATCAGTAATTGATTGGCTTGTTGATGTGAGAGGCTCTTCTTGCTGGAGCTCTGAAGACTTAAAAATAATGACTGACTATTAAGCCACTAAAAAGCAGTTTTTCATCAAATAGAATACACAAAAAAATAACATGTGGCCTAAAATAATTTGTTCTTTGTGAACCAAAGAACCAATTCAAGCTCTGATAAAGAACCAAAGAGACACAAATTGTGTTATTCACGTGTACTCACTTTAATAATGTGTCAGTCCCTAGACCCTAGGTAGTAGGTCCCATCCTGGAGTTCTGGAGCCCCTAAGATAGAATTAAAGGGGCACAGTAGTAAAGGAAATTATGTCATAAATATTTTTTTTCAATTTTTGCTTTTTTTGGCAGTACATGTATCTGACATTGGATGTAGGGATCCAGCTGTATGGCCTGTCCAATTGTTATGTACAAAAATACCCCCTACATGCATGTTAATGAGCATGTAGGACACATCAACAATGTGTCAGGGACAGAAAATGTAAATTATGAAACAGTAGACAAATGGAGAAAGACAACAGATGGACAATGGACAGGACAATGCTGCCACGACAGAAGGAAGACCTCAGCACCCATCTAGATTTGTTTTCAGTGTGAGGACATGATAAGGGGAGAGGAGCCAGTGACAGAAAAAAAGGTGTTGAGAGAGATGGATGAGAAAAGGATGAGCTGAAGATGATGGATGAGAGACAGCTAGAACCTGCTGCCTAAAATAAAGTGTTAAGTTGGCCCATGATGCATGGCGTCTCACCAGAGGTGGAGCCCCGTTGGAGAGGTTAAGTGCATGACTCCGGTGTCCTCATGGTGACAGAGAGATGAAGTGGTTTACACTTAGGATTCAACACCAGTTTGTGAGGTAATTCAGATTTCCACCTCACTCACCTCAACTACATCTTCATCAACATATGTGTAGGCCAATATATACAATAGTTTTAACTGTTGAGGGTGTGAGGAAGCACCCACTCCCTCACTAACTATTTTGCTATTTTTTTAATAAATGTAGACATTTACTCTCACTAGGTTTTCTTCATTTTCTATATTTAAAGCTCCGTTGCTAACGGACATTCCGCCGGATTTCACTCATTTAGGCCAGATATCCGTTGCCTTGTGCTTCCTTTGTGTTGGCATTTTAAACTCCGGTGGATTTATGAGGACTATGGTTAACTGCTCCTCAGATCTCTGCAGGGTAAATCCAGACAGCTAGCTAGACTATCTGTCCAATCTGAGTTTTCTGTTGCATGACTGAAACAACTTTTGAATTCCACCAAAACAAATTTTGACGGAAGATAAAATGATTGCATAACAGATACATTTCTTTTAACCAGATTTGCAGTAATGGCTATGAGAAAAATATGGAATAATTGACTATTGACAAGGTCTGTGTCCTAAACTAATTAATCTATTTACTGTATAGTGCACTATATTTACAGTTTGGCATTTTATTCAAGTGTCCACATTCAAGTGTGAATTGTATAGCAGGCTTAAAGATGTGCAATGGGTAAGCAGACAGTCATTACAGGCACACAGGTGGGCAGAGAAAGGTATAACACAGGCAGAGTAACTGGCAAATTTTCAGGAGCAGGAACAGGTTGAATGGCTGAAACACAACAGCAGTAAAGCAACATTACCAATCTAGCCGTGGGAAAAATGTCAGTGGCCAGTAAAGTATACAGGTGCTGGTCATATAATTACAATATCATGAAAAAGTTGATTTATTTTAGTAATTCCATTCAAAAAGTGAAACTTGTATAATGTATACATTCATTCCACACAGACTGATATATTTCAAGTGTTTATTTCTTTTAATTTTGATGATTAGAACTGACAACTAATGAAAACCCCAAATTCAGTATCTCAGAAAATTAGAATATTAATTAAGACCAATACAAAAAAAGGATTTTTAGAAATGTTGGCCAACTGAAAAGTATGAACATGAAAAGTATGAGCATGTACAGCACTCAATACTTAGTTGGGGCTCTTTTTGCCTGAATTACTGCAGCAATGCGGCGTGGCATGGAGTCGATCAGTCTGTGGCACTGCTCAGGTGTTATGAGAGCCCAGGTTGCTCTGATAGTGGCCTTCAGCTCTTCTGCATTGTTGGGTCTGGCATGTCACATCTTCCTCTTCACAATACCCCATAGATTTTCTATAGGGTTAAGGTCAGACGAGTTTGCTGGCCAATTAAGAACAGGGATACCATGGTCCTTAAACCAGGTACTGGTAGCTTTGGCACTGTGTGCAGGTGCCAAGTCCTGTTGGAAAATGAAATCTGCATCTCCATAAAGTTGGTCAGCAGCAGGAAGCATGAAGTGCTCTAAAACTTCCTGGTAGACGGCTGCGTTGAACCTCAGAAAACACAGTGGACCAACACCAGCAGATGACATGGCACCCCAAACCATCACTGACTGTGGAAACTTTACACTGGACTTCAAGCAACGTGGATTCTGTGCCTCTCCTCTCTTCCTCCAGACTCTGGGACCTTGATTTCCAAAGGAAATGCAAAATTTACTTTCATCAGAGAACATAACTTTGGACCACTCAGCAGCAGTCCAGTCCTTTTTGTCTTTAGCCCAGGCGAGACGCTTCTGACGCTGTGTCTTGTTCAGGAGTGACTTGACACAAGGAATGCGACAGCTGAAACCCATGTCTTGCATACGTCTGTGCGTGGTGGTTCTTGAAGCACTGACTCCAGCTGCAGTCCACTCTTTGTGAATCTCCCCCACATTTTTGAATGGGTTTTGTTTCACAATCCTCTCCAGGGTGCGGTTATCCCTATTGCTTGTACACTTTTTTCTACCACATCTTTTCCTTCCCTTTGCCTCTCTATTAATGTGCTTGGACACAGAGCTCTGTGAACAGCCAGCCTCTTTAACAATGACCTTTTGTGTCTTGCCCTCCTTGTGCAAGGTGTCAATGGTCGTCTTTTGGACAGCTGTCAAGTCAGCAGTCTTTCCCATGATTGTGTAGCCTACAGAACTAGACTGAGGGACCATTTAAAGGCCTTTGCAGGGGTTTTGAGTTAATTAGCTGATTAGAGTGTGGCACCAGGTGTCTTCAATATTGAACTTTTCACAATATTCTAATTTTCTGAGATACTGAATTTGGGGTTTTCATTAGTTGTCAGTTCTAATCATCAAAAGTAAAAGAAATAAACACTTGAAATATATCAGTCTGCGTGGAATGAATGTATACATTATACAAGTTTCACTTTTTGAATGGACTACTGAAATACTGAAATAAATCAACTTTTTCATGATATTCTAATTATATGACCAGCACCTGTATACACTGGGGCTTGATGCAAGAACAGGGGTCAGGTGTGCAGGAAGGAGCAGGGTCGGGGGATTGGCAGGAGCAGGAAACTCAAAAGGGTCAGGTTGAAATTGAGAGGAACAGAAACAGAGAGAGAGGTGAACTTTTACTGCTTTCACACCTATGTAGTGTGAATATAGTAATAACATTTTTACATTTGCTCTCGAATGTACTGGTCAACTTTAATTCCTACCCTCACCTACGGTCATGAAGGCTGGGTCATCACCGAAACAACTAGATCACAGGTACAAGCGCCCAAAATGGGTTACCTCAGGAGGGTGGCTGGCGTCTCCCTTAGAGATACGGTGAGACGCTCAGTGCCGCTGCTCCTTCGCATGGACAGGAGCCAGCTGAGGTGGTTCAGGCATCTGTTAAGATGCCCCCTGGGCGAAGGAGGTGTTCCAGCTACGTCCAACTGGTAGAAGGCCTCGGGGAAGACCCAGGACTAGGTGGAGAAATTATATCTCCACCCTGGCCTGGGAACTGGATCTCCCAGTCAGAACTGGTTAATGTGGCTTGGGAAAGGGAAGTTAGTGGTCCCCTAGTCTCGCTTTGCCTGACCTACCTTCACAGTCCTTTAGAGGAAGGTCTGGCTAGTCCACACAGCATTCCGGGATGGGAGAAAAACATGCTTTGGTTTATTGGCATTTCTTTAAACCAATCACAATTGTCATGGGTGGTGCTAAGCACTGGCAGAGAAGTGCTAAATAGCCTCGGGAAGGAACGTGTACATTTCAAAAGTTGTTTTAGTCATGCAACAGAAAACTCTACTGTCTGGATTTACCACATTTCACAGAGCAATCCCAGAAGTGGAACGGCATGGCTATAGACTAGGGGTCCCCTGCTGGAGCTGCTGCCCCCCAGACCTGACCATGGATAAAGGGATGAAGATGGATGGATAAATCTAATGAAGACTGATTCATGCTTACTCTATTTATTTATTCCCTCTTCATCCTCTTGCTTCCAACTCAATCAGCTAACTGAGGGCGTTCACTCTTTCAGTTAAACAATCAATTGCTCTTCACCCCTTCACCACCACCAGCGTTTAGACTCCTACAGCTCATGGCATCATTCCCCCTTTAAAATAATGATTGGCTCTAAGTGTTGAAGACGCTTTTTCTTTAACTCATCTGTTGTGCACTAAGTAAATGGACTGCATTTATGTAGCACGTTTCTAGGCTTAACGACTACTCAAAGCACTTTTACACAGTACAGACACAATTCACACACATTCGTACCCTGGTGGCTGAGGCTGCCATACAAGGCACAACCTGCTCAACAGATAAACATTCACACACATTCAAACACCGATGGAGCAGTATCGGGAGCAATTCAGGGTTCAGTGTCTTGCCCAAGGATACTTTGACATGGGACTGCAGGGACAGGGATTGAACCACCGCCCTTCAGATTGAATGACCTGAGCCACAGCCGTCAATGTCAAAAGATTAAGTAAATACCATAAATTAAGTCTCCCCTGACTGAATTGATAACACAACCTTGGTCACACACAAAATGTTACATAAATATTAGAGCCCTACTGTATGTATTTCATTCCACAGGACTAGTTACAAATGATGGTCATGTTGTGTCAGTGCTTAAAGTGCCCATATTATGAAAAAAACACTTTTTTCTGAGATTTGGGGTGATATTTTGTGTCTCTGGTGCTTCCACACGCATACGAACTTTGAAAAAAAAACATCCATGCTGTTTTGAGTGAGATACGGGTTTCTGAATGTGTCCTGCCTTCAGTCTCCGGGTGAGCTGTTCAAAATCTGCACGGCTTTCTACGACGAGGGGCCTAGGGGGCTAACCGTTAGCATGCTAGCACTAGCATGCTAGCTCGTTCTCAATGGCAAAACACTGCTACAACACACACAAATTCACCCCAATCTACAAAATAAATTGTATAGAACTACTTACATGTCCCTGTTCTGCAGGTATTCCACACAAAGTTGGAAGTGCGCCCTAGTTTAGAAGAAGTCTCCCGGCTAATCCTGCCTTGTACAGGCCGAAGTTGCAGAAACAGCTAGCTCATGTAATCCTTACCTAGCTACTGCGCATGTGCGACTGACAACAAAGATGTTACAGAAGTTGCGAGGTCTCACTCTGTAGCTAAAACAGAGACCTGACACAGGGTGAAAAGAGGAGCTGCAGCAATGTGCAGTACAACAAAAATATGGTGTTTTTTGAAAATGAAACCATGTAAACCTATTCTGATACAATCTCAAATTACAATTATGAACCTGAAAATGAGCATATATGGCCACTTTAAGTTTCTTGCACTGATTCAGGCTACTTTAATTGACTCATCTTTGTGTTATGATATTGAGTTTGTCTGGCGAAATGTAACACCTTCAGACGTCACTTTAACCAGGCTGCTGCTCTAAATAGCTGAAAGAAGTAGGCAATTACGTGTTTTGTTTTTTTACTTTCCAGGCACGTACGAGCTCTGCAGACTCACTGGAGATCAAAATTATAGATGCTAATGAATGCTACAGACATTACAATGACAATTACAGCAGCACTGTCAGTTAAACTGAGGCAGAATGAACACAGCTTTAGTGCAGGAGTGAAGCAGAATGTTTAACAAGATCATGTCTGTTCAGTCACTTTTCCTCCCGGTCTGACTGATTCCACTGACTTCTCTTTCTTTCTGTATTTTTTCTCATCCTCCCATCTTTGTCTGGTTCTGTCTTCTAATTTACACATTGCACTTGGCTTCAGTTTGGAGTGAATTCAACTTGAATCTGTTGCAGAATAGGAAATGCTGCAGCAGCAAAGAAGCAAATAAAAGTGACTGCCACATAAATAAAACTGAATGAAAAGTAGGTTATCAAATGGATGATAATTGAATTAACGATGCAACATAAAATTACAAAAAGACCATGAAACAAAATGAAGAGCTTGCCAAGGTGAGCAAAACTGTGCTAGGACAGAAACATGGTCGACATAAAGCATACGTGCATAGATTGGTGTTGAAATCCATTGTAATTAACATGTAATCAGGTTAACTGCACCAAATGTGCTCTATCGAAGATGAAAATGCCAAGTTCTTTTAGCTGCCTTTCGTACAGGAGATGAGTTTTAGATACTGGAAAAAAAAGAAACCTTTACTCAGATATGGGCACATATCTGGATTTTAACCACATGATGGAGGCCCAGCCATTTATTTGCTGATCAATGAGCATATTCAGCATGTGATATGTGGGGGTATAGCATTTGATTGCAGATCAAGAGGTCCCCAGTTCAAATCTGTGTGTCCCCTACACAGATGATGTGTGCAGGTTATCTTTATAAAAGTGGTTGTCTTTGATTCTTACTAATCTTACTAAGTAAGTCTTACTAACTTGTACAGAGTTTGTACGTATACGCTTCAAGCTCTGTAGGATGGTTGTGTGGACCATGCTTGGATGACCTACTATTTCCTGATATTTAAGTCAGACATAAATGTAGTATGTAAATACAGTCCTTAGTTCACTGTAATAAATGAAAATGTTTAATGCAAATAATGTGTCCCTGAGGTTCTTCAAATAAAAAGTTTAGGGAATGTCTTAGGGAATGTCTAAATGTGACTTGAGGAAGCTGACTGCTGCTCTGCTGTATAATGTTGTTCTCTTGTATTTTAAAATTCTTGCTTTCCTGGGAGGTTAGACAAGTAGAGTGGTACTGCATGAGAAGTCGAGGGGATAGATGCAATATTGTCAGTTACATGTGGAATCGAATCTCAGTTCAGACAATAGCATTTTCACATACTTACTTACTTTACTTTACTTTTCAAAATGCAAAGTTTCACTTATTCAGCTTCACAAGGTGAAATCTGTAATATCCAATATCTCAATTTTAACTCTGACAACCCCTTAGATAATAAAAAAAAAGTCCAGTGATGAAAACGTCCTACACACTGCACAACATTATATGGGTTGGTGTAGATGTATACATTTATTGATATATAGTTAAGGCCCGAGCGCCGACAGCGGCGAAGGCCCTATTGAAACTGAAGGAATTCTTCCTTTCTTTTCCTTTCCTTTCCTTTCTTCCGGCAAATGAATCGCCTTTTTGAGGGACTTACCATAATCAAAAACTCACCAAAAATGGCGGTCGCATCAACTCTGGTGAAAATTTACATATTTGAAGGGTTTCGGCAATAGGCACACAAAAATGGCTCACTAGCGCACCCTACAAAATTAAAAGATTTGAGCCCCTGCAGTACGTTTAATGTAGACACACGAAACTTGGTTCACATATGAAGCATGTCAAGACGTATAAAAAACATCATTGAAACCATACCGGAAGTCCGCCATTTTGAATTAAAAGTTCAAAATTAGTGCGATTTTGGCCATTTCACGTCGTACTTTAAAAAACTCCTCCTAGAGATTTCATCAGCTCGACTTCACATTTGGTCTGTGTCATCTAAAGACCTTAACGATGAAAAGTTATTAAAAGCAAAACTTTTTGTCCAACGGTGTGGGCGTGGCATTGCGGCCATTTAGAGCCATTTAGAGCATTTATCGATGAACTGGAAGCTCTGGTGGTCTTGTTTGTCTTCTCCAGTTAATCGAGATCCTAAAGGTCTCCGGCACACTGTCCAAGTAAACATGCAGAAACACACATCCAGCCCTGTGAGAGCTGTCCTCGGCGACAGTATCAAGCCAAAACTGTCCAGGCTGACATTTCTTTTGCAGCAGAATCATTCAGTTTTTGTTGTTACCGGAGGGCAATTTGAATAAAGACAACACCAGTCGGTGTTTGTTCTCGGCAGCTAAGGCCGTCATCCATATCCTCCCCGCTGCAGCTGTAGCCTCCAGACACCAGTGATGTCACATGCAGTGAGAGTAACGGAATACATGTACCGGCGTTACGTATTCAGAATACAAATTAACTTAACACAAGTAACTGTATTCCGTTACAGTTACATTTTAAATAGTTGGTATTTAGAATACAGTTACATTGTTGAAATCAATGGATTACATCACGATACATCTCTGTTTCACGAGTTTATTCACTCTCGCAACTCCAAGCATTTCCCAGAAGCCCCAATATGAAAACGAAAAAGTGAGCTATTTGCGTGATCACTGATAGAGGTAGAGGTGGAACCGGAGAGACAGGGCAGGAATGCGTTTCTATCTTGGAAATTCAAACAGCATTTCACATTAAATAAAGAGAAGGGAGAACGAAATATAACTGTGCAGTGCAACCTCTGCTTGCCAGCAACCAACTTCCTTTCAACGTCCAAATTCCTCCACCTCCAACCTGAAGAAGCATCTTAATTAGCCAAGGGTAGTCGTCTGCTGTAGTTTTACTGGTCACCTTTGCTATTTTGTAGTTGACGTGCGACTTTACATTCTCCTACGTGCTGATTTACTTTCCCCAGAGCCGTTGAAAGACTAGCCCCGTTTGACATGCTAGCTAACGTTAGCTAAAATTAGCTCGTGGTAGCTTAGACTGCGGTTAGATTTTTGTAGTATGCAGTTTCGGGACTACAAATACAAAAATCTATCTGCTTGTTTGGGTACACATTCAGCCAGTTGGAACAGAAGAACACACCAGAATAGGCCTGTTTAGTAAGCTGTATGTGATGGCCGCATTCCTACACTTATAAAATGCAATTCAATGTGGAAGTAATCCAAGTATTCAGAATACGTTACTTGATTGATTTGAAACACAGCAATAAACTTGAATTAGCTGCAGCCGTGAGCTAAGGTTAGCAGAAAAAGTAGCCATGTGCACCACTTTTTAGTGTCTCCTGGAAATGTTTCTCTATTTGGATGTTTTCTCTATGTAGAGCGCATTCTAAATGCTGTGCATAAGTTGTGAAATTGGTGTTTCATGTTTTCATAATTAACTTAGGCCCACTGTACAGTTCAGACAATAGATGGATGGAAAATAGTTACAGCCATAGTTCTCCATAGAAGAAGTAGTTGCTAACTGAGTGAATAGTTCAGATCCCAGATGCCATGTTTGTTATGGCTGTACCATTCCAACTAATGAAAATATATTAAATGCCAAATAATTGTGCATTGTTTTGTACACATTTCTCCAGAACCCAACCTGACACATTTTTGAATACCTACCACAATTTCTGATAAAGTTTCTGGGTCTGAAGAGTGTAAAGGCAGAAGCTACTTTGGATCTCATTGACAAAAACGTCACTTAACACATATGTAAATCAGCAATAGTAGAGTACAGTAAGTCTTCCCGCCTGGCCCGTCTCACCTCTCTCCCCCTGCCTGTGACCAGACTTCTTAAGCAACATGAATTATTTAGTCCTACCGGATTGATGCTGTGGCGGCTTGGTGCCTTTTAAGCCCTGCTAGGGCTGCCAGCGCACCACCTTTAAATAGCTCCACCCAATGACAAATGAACATTAATGACATTACATGCTGTGTGTGAGACATTTTATTATTCTCCCTGTGACTAATGAACAACACATGACAAATAACACAGATTGATGGCTAAAAGGTGGACAGATGCATTCATAATCAGAAAGGAGCTTGAGTCCTGCTAATCAAGTTTCCTAACGCATGATAAAGTGTCTCATTGGACCAAGATGGACAGAGATGTAGTGGGTTTTAAACAAATGTATGACACAAGTCAGCTAATTGACTGCTAGAAATGAAACACAGATGAATGATCTGTTGTGTGGACTGAGATTAATATAACTATTTCACAAATTAAAAAAATGACAAGAGATCATGTCAGAGGGAAATAGACAGACAGCAGGGAACACTAAGGAGGAGGAGGAAGTCTCTTTTTTAAAACCCAATTACTGCCATTACAACTAAAGCCCACAAAGACACACACGGTGCTGGTTCGTACAGGAAGCTAAATAAATCACGATAAAGCTAGATGGGAGACGTAAACATTCTTTATGTTGTCATCACACTGCTGTTTTTTTTGCAGCAAGGCAGAGCATCCATTTTTTACTGACTTTCATCCATCAACATTATGCGCTGCCACAGAGCTGCTCCCAGGACAGCATTATCTTGTAGACATCAGAATTTAGGTCCACTCTATATGTAAACCTTCCTATCTAAAAGAAGTTATTGATGTCTGCGTCTGTGAACATTTTCTAAGTAACAACTGTTTGTATGACTTTATTTTTTTGTGGGTCCTAAAAATAGCAATGTGGTTGGTCAGTCAGTTGATAAGAAATGAAAAGAATGTGCACCAGAGTACTGTTTCCAACTCCTTCCTGTTTCTGTAGTTGGCTTTAAAGTCAACATGACTTGCCAAATAAACATTGTTCAAGCTTTTAATTTTAAATTATATTATGTTCCCTCTCACAGAATGAACCATCCTCCTTTTGACAGAGTTAAATCAGAAAAAAATGATGTTGGGCAGTGCTGCTGGCTCTCTTTAATTGTCTCTGAGGAGCATCATATTCCCTCGTAAGATAGGTGCCGTGAAGGGCCAGATTCAAATGAATAATAACTACTACTACTACTACTACTACTACTACTGTTAGGCAAGGCAGCTTTATTTGTATAGCACATTTCAGCAACAGGGCAATTCAAAGTGCTTTACATGAAAACAGATTAAAAAATTAAAAACATAAAATATGAGAAAAAAAAACAAAAAAAAAAGTTACAGTGCAGTATAAGAAATTAAACATTGAAGAGCAGTTAAAACAGTTAAATATATAAAAGCAGATAAAATAACTTTCCTGGACTCAGTGATCCATTTTTTGGAAAGCCAAAGCTTTTTGACCAATATGACAGATATCTCAATCAGTCCGATCCATACTTTCTAACCATCTCACCCACTATGGGTCCAGATGCGTCGCACGGCTTTGAGGTTTCATTCCCCATAGTTACAGAAGCTTTTCCTTTAGTATACTCTTATCATTTTCGATGTGGTCGTCACCGCAAAGCTTAGTTCTTTTCTTCGGCAAACCTTGCAAAACCCGGTACAGCCCTGCAGACAAAAATCTCTTAATAGTCCAGAACGTGTTCTTAAACTATTTTATTTCTTCTGCAGTCTGTCTCTAAATAGTCAAGAACTCGCTCAGAGTGTTTATAGACTATTTTTTTCTTTTTAGGCCTTCTGCCTAAATTAGCTAGTTACTTCGACTAACTTTTTGACCAGCCCAACGTCTGTCTCTTCTGTCAACTACTGTCATGCCTGCATCAGAGAAATAATCAGAGATATGTCCGTTTCTGCAAAAGAATGTCACTCGTAATCATAAATTCAATCTTAACTTTCCTGGACTCAATGATCCATTTTGTGGAAAGCCAAACATTTTTGACCAATATGGAAGACATCTCATGCAATCCGGTCCATATTTTCTAACCATCCCACTATGGGTCCAGATGCGTCGCATGGTTTTGAGGTTTCATTCCCCATAGTTACAGAAGCTTTTCCTTTAGTATACTCTTATCATTTTCGATGTGGTCGTCACCGCAAAGCTTAGTTCTTATTACTACAATTACTACTACTACTACTACCACTATGCCTGTAGTTTACACCCTTCTTATCACTTATTAACACCCCTATTCTGTCACTCCCCAATACCTTTCCTGCATCTGCATTAGGGCTTTCACGATATCTGATTCTCACTAAACAATTATCGTAGCCAAAAGAATTCCTGATAATGATATTATCGCATTATCTAGACATTGAGCCTAGGTGTTCATCTCACAATAAACTGGACTGGACAGATAACACAAATGCACAAAAAGGACAGCTTAGGTACAGCGGGGCTTTGTCTAGCAAGGACTTGTAGATGAGTTGGTACCAGTGAGTAAAGCGCCGGATATATAACAAGGGCCAGCCGACTAAAGCGTAGAGGTTGCAATGGTGGGTATTGTATGGGGCTCTAGTGACAAAACGTATGACACTGTGATACACCAGATCCAATTTTTTCAAGAGGATGTTTGAGCATTTTTATAAATAGCATCAATGAAATCTAGAATCTGTACGATAGTCATTTTCACCTTTTTTTTTTTGTGTTGTTTGGCGGCATGTGTGAAAGAGGCCCTATTACAGAATAGAAAGCCGATTCTAGACCTAATTTTAGATTGAGATGGTTTATGTGGGCCTGAAAGGAGAGAGTCTAACCAAACACCTAAGTATTTATAAGTAGCCATATATTCTAATTCCGACCCATCTAACGTAGTGATGCTGGTCAGACAAGCAGGAGTGGGCAGCGATCAATTGAAAAGCATGCACTTCGTTTTATCAGAGTTTAAAGTCATTGAAGGTTTTGGAACGAATGCTGGATGGCATTAAAGCTCTCCTGGAGGTTAGATGGTACAGTATCTAATGAAGGGCCGGATGTATACAGTATAGTATCATCAGCATAGAGGTGGATCTGACAGTCACTCGCAGCCAGAGCCACATCATTGATATATAGAGAGAACAGTGTCAGCCCGAGAATCGAACCTGTGGCACCCCCATGGAGACAGCCATAGTTCCAGACAGCAGGCCCTCTGATTTTACACACTGGACCCTATCACAAAACATGTTAGTGAACCAGGCGAAGCAGTTCTGAGAGAAACCAAGGCTATTGAGTCTTCTGATAAGAATAGGATGGTTGACAGAGTCAAAGTGCCTTGGACAGATCAATATAGACGGCTGCACAGTAATGCTTTTTAACAATAGCACCTATGATGTCATTTAAAACCTTGAGCGTGGCTGTGGTGCAAGATGAGAGAGATAGATTAAACAGACTAGTAATGGGGGCTGAGATAATATTCACAGATAGTTTTAGAAAAGAGGGGTCCAGATTATCCAGTCCAGCTGATTTGCACTTCGTTAGAGGGTGATAAAACCAGCCTTTTCTGTGATAAAACCTGATGGTCTCAGCCACAATCTTCAACCCAGTGTCCCCTGCGCCTTCCCTCTGCACTACACCCCTAACATTGAAAATAACACAACGCAGCATGACACACTGAGCTCCGCTCTCTTTTCATCTGTGTGTGATCATGTCCCATTAATGCATGTTTCTAACTTAGCTTCTTGACTGGAGTCCTTATGCTTTCTCCCCTCTCAGAATTCCTCGGATCGTGGTGTCACCTGGATCGTGGTAGCAGCTGCTGCCTTGGTTCTACCTGTTTGATGCCCTGCTATGCCCTGCTCTACTACTATTATTAGTCATAGTTCTAGTAACTTTACTGTTACTATAATTGTCACTTCATCATGTCGTTCCATTATACTCACTGCTATATTTATTTTGAGTCATATTTCTTAATCTTTTTCTCTCTCCCTCTCTCTCTCTCTCTCTCTCTCTCTCTCTCTCTCTCTCTCTCTCTCTGTGTCTCCCAACCAGTCGTGTCAGATGAATGTCAAACAAGAGCCAGGTTCTGTATGAGGTTTCTGCCTGTTAAAAGGACGTTGTACCTCATCGCCGTCACACCAAATGTTGGGTCTCTGTAAGAGAGTGGTCTAGACCGACACTATCTGTAAACTGTCCTGAGATGACTTCTGTTAGTTTGACACTATACATAAAATCGAAATGATTAAACTAACTTGTATGGAGCTTGCATAGGTGAGCAAAACTGGGCTAGGGCTGAAACATTGGTCCACGTAAGTACACGTACGTACATGCTTCAAGCTATGCAGGATCGTTGTGTGAACCATGTTTCTGCCCTTAGTGTTGAAATCCATTGTAATAACCAGTGTTGGGAGTAACGGTGTTTAAGTATAATGGTGTTACTTTTTTGGTAACGGAGTAATCTAATTAATTACTTTTCCCATCGTTGCAACACTGTTATCGTTACTGAGAATGTAAAGTGGCGTGTTACTACAATTTGGTTGAATGCGAGGTGTCAGGCTTTGGCTACACATCAGCTGCCTGGAGAGAGCAGGGGTGGGGATGATGACACCGTTGCAAATGCGATGATGATTGGCTGGGTGGGCAGATGCCCTGCTCACGCTGTCTCACTGCACGCTCTGACTACCACTAAACACAAAACAGCGACAATGGCGACGAGCCAGGGAAATTCAAAGGTAGCGTTCTCGAACTGGAAGTACTGGCACTACTTCTCGCTCATTGAAATTAAAGGCAAGAATGTTTATGTAACATTCACGCTATGCCCAGGAAAAAAGACTTTATCCACGTCTGCCTCAAGCAACTCAAATCTTATGAAGCACCTCACATCAACACATGCTAACACGACACTTGTTGCTGCTGCTAACCCAACCCCAAGCCCAGATTTTTCTGTATATAGTGTTTTTATTCTTCAATTAGTTAATATAAACATCTTTGTCGTTAAAGATGTTATAGAACGTAATAGCATTATAGAACATAAAAAATAACATCACAGTTACTTTGCTGAGTAACTAATTACTTTTACAATGTGGTAACTGAGTTACTAACTCAATTACTTTTTGGGAGAAGTAATTTGTAACTGTAACTAATTACTTTTTTAAAGTAATATGACCAACACTGGTAATAACATGAATTCAGATGTGCCTTTATCAAATATTAAAATGCTTACTTCTATTATCTGCCTTTCATACAGGAAATTAGTTTTGGATACTGTAAAAAAGACATGGAAACTTTTAATAAGATGTGGCTAGGGCAGAAACATTGGTCCACGTAAGTAGACATACGTAGACGCTTCGAGCTATGCAGGATCGTTGTGTGAACCACGTTTCTGCCCTTACTGTTGAACTCCCTTGTAATTAACATGAATTCAGGAGGACCGCAGCAGATGTGCCTTTGTCGAAGATGTAAATGCCAACATCTTTTAGCTGCCTTTTATACAGGGGATGAGTTTTGTATACTGGAAAAAGACATGGAAACGTTTAGTCAAATGTGGGCACAGACCTGGATTTTAACCAAATGGTGGAGACCCAGCAATTGTTTTGCTGATCAATAAACTTTTTTTTTTAGTGATATGGGGGTATAGCTCAGTGGTGGTGCATTTGACTGCAGATCACAAAGTCCTCAGTTCTAATCTCAGTATCCCCTACATAGATGATGTGCGCAGGTTATCTTTAAAGTAGTGGATCTCTTTGATACCCACCTTCAAGCATGGAGCTCTTATTAACTTACAGTACATTTACATCCACACTAATATGCCACTATTATTCCGAATTTGATACAGGTCATGCAAACAGCATATTCCGGTTGGATATTCCAAATAAGGCCTTTTTCCGAATATAGCATTTTCCGATTAAGACGTGGGATATTCCGGTATTATTCCTGTTTAAGAGGCATTGTTTGGACATGATGGACTACGGGCGGAAAATAGCACTTGTGCTACAACCTGGCACAATGCATCTCTCCTTCTTCTTATACAAGGTTAATGTTAACTTGTGCATTGTCCCTGTTTAAATAAAATGCTATACTAGATATACTAGATATACTAGAGCTTAGATCGGGCCCAAAAAATCAAGCCCGACCCTACCTGAGCCCATGCACGTTGTGTCGGAGCCTGGCCCAGCCCGACACACCCGAGCCCGATTTATAACCCGACAATTTTTTTAATACGTGGGGCGTTATAACTGATATTCTCAACTACAATTCTGAGTTGTGTGAACTACAGAAATCTGTTTAGAATTATCTTAATGAATACCGGTAATGCAACAAGGACAAAGCATGTAAACTGAGCTGTTTGTTTATTCGGATCCGAATGAAGAAACGTAAAAAAAAAAACCTCAGCCGAATAGTTTGGGTAACAATCAAGGCAGCAACATAATCAAAGCCCTGGAACCGTATAGGAGACTTTCTTGTCTCGATCACCTAATTGGCCAACAACAGTGCTGCAGAGGGGGGGAGACGCGATGTAGCAGTTTACCTCAGACTCAAGTCAGTGCAGGACATACACCCAGAGCTACGGGAGAAGCTGGAGAGGCATAGCTTGCTCCCCACTGAATAAGGCTAATAAAGTAATGATAAAAAAAACACAAATGCTTGTTTAAGGGCCCAGCCCGATCATCGCGGCGTAAAATGTCGGCCCTGCCCGGCCCGGTTCAGGCTCGGGCTCGGGCAGAGAATCTAAACTCTAATGTATACAGCACATTCGGAATATACGTTTCAATCGGGGGTTTTCACCGCAGGCTTATGGTCAGCTCTGTGCGTTACTATGGTTTCTGTACACAAACCAACCAGCCAACAGTTTGCAAGGCTGAAGACCCGATAAGAAGGAGAAACACAGCTACTTTTAAACATTATCAGAGATTTGGATATCAACAGGTTTTTGGATATGTGCACACATCGCTACACCGACCTTTTCAAGAAGCTGGTTGAAGTAGTGATGGCTAGTGATGGCTAAATGAAGCTTCGTGAACCATTTTCTTTATTTTCTGAGCCCACTAGATGGCGCTCTTGGTTTTAAGAGAAAGGCCTAAGGCATTGCAATTCAGTGTATTCTCAACCCTTTGCTGAACAGAAAGCGCCATCTAGTGGGCTCAGAAAATAAAGACAATGCTTCACGAAACTTCATTTGGCCTTCACTAGGTTGAAGGAATGAAAGAAAGAATGTGTTCGCACGGTCCAACAAGTCTGCCGCCACTGGTAAACTTTGAAATAATCAAAGTGTAAACATAGTCACAGTCCACATAAGAATAAGTACAAAGAAACTTTGAGGTATGCAGGATGGCTGTGTGGACCACATTTGGATGACCTTCAATTTCTTGATGATAAACTCAGACAAACACCTCTGAAGCTCATTATCTTAAGATATATAGCTACTCTGGATGGCATTGTCCTGGGCTTCAGCAACACTGTAAGGAATCTTTAAGCTAAGAGGGTCTTATTTTATGCTTACTTATGCTTTTGAGTTATTAGTAAAGTAATGTAATTAGTTACTACTTACCTTTTAAAGTAATGTTGCATATTAACTTTCAATACCATACAGTGCCGTATACAGTATATTGCAATACTGTAATGATAAACTATAATAATGCTGTTGTGCCTCACTAAATAACATCATCACACAGTGACCAATTGTTTCGTACCCCTTCATGCAGTGTTTCCAGCAGATCCACATGTTCAGTGAAGCCCAGCAATTCACTAACTGCCGATAAAAGTGTTGAATGTCACATCTTTTTATGACTCCTCCAGCTCAGTGCTAAAAATGTACATTAGTTAGGGCTTTGTGCTGCATTTCTGTGAATGACTCGTACAGAACCTACTGTGTGACAGACAAATGAACATGCACATACTAATGCACCTCATTACAGCTCAGCAGATTCCAGGTCTCTCAGTCTGTTGTCACTCCATCAATCTGCTTAGACAGTGCTAAGAGTTTGTAAGCGCTGATTCACATTGAGAACCAGCTCTCACCAGCCAAGACAAAGGCTGGCTCCAGTTTGTGCCTTTTGTGTACTAATAGCTTTAAATCAGGAGAGTCTACTTTTTTGAGTGAACATTATTTGACACATGCACAATAAAACAGATACATTTGAAAAATCTTTGACGATTAGAGTATAGTTATATTTCTATATTTGTTATAGTTAGGTATTATTGTAGTTGCTTTGTATCTCTCCAGCCAGGTTCTGTTCAGGGTTCTGCCTGTTAAAAGGAGGTCTTTCCTCGGAGAGCTAAAACCAGTGAATCTATGAGAAGACAGGTTAAATGTGACACACTTTACTTTTTTTATTGGTGTGGAGGGAAGTTTTGTCAGATTTATCAGACTTAATAGTGGCGATCAGGTTGTTACATGCATAGGGTCCTTCACATTTTCTTTAAATTGCATCCCTTCCTCGTGTCTTATTCTGTCCCACCAAGGAAGTGTTGGGACCAGCAGTTGTGTTACATTCCAATCCATGTCTCCTCAGAAAAGAGGGTGAAGCCATTTCACGGCAACAACCAGCAAGTCACACGTAGGTGTTACTGCACAAAATGGCCACAGGTCAGAAAACTCTGATCTCCCATTGGTTCCTGGGACCATAAAACAGCATGGAGCCAGGTCAGGGGACCTGATCTATAAATAGCCTGAGCACCCAAATATCCCGGTCTTCCGTCTGCAACAGCCGTTGCTACAGGGAGCGCGCAAGCGCTTGTGCTAAAAACTTCCATTTATGAACAAAATGCATTTAATCAAGGGGATCCTGGAAACACAGGTCGTGTTTCAACACTGCAGAGAGAACAGCAACGTTCTCTAGAAGAAAATCAGACATGGACACCGTTGACTGTGGCTTGTTCCCCACCAACACAGTCTCACTCCCTACTCGTCAAATGTATGACGCATGGTCAAGGACCCCTGGCGTTAATTTTCAACACCAGGGAGGTACCCGTTGCGTTATTTTTTCGACGAGGGGGTCCATCAGATAGACATTCATGTTAATCCCTCACTGTCAGATATCGACGAAAGAAAAAACACGCCCCCTTGCCTCGAAATCTGTGACAGTTTTATTATTGGTATTTTTAGCCCAATAGCCGCTGTTTTAATCAACATTATTCACGAGATATTATCATGGTTTACATGTATTTCTTTTAATGTTATTATTTCGGTCTATTTCGGCCAGGGAAGCTGGGTTGCTTTTTTATTTATTTATATTTTTAAAACTATAACGCTAGATCTATCAACATTTATTTAGATGTTATCATGGTATTCATTTCTTTATTTTAATAATATTATTTCAGTCTTATTACCGGTGAAATATTACAGTATGCTGTAATACAGAACATTACGATATGATCGGAGCTAGACGCATTCAAAGCTGATATCCCACAATGCAATGCGGCCATTCATTCACACAATCAGGCAGTGATCAGCGGGTCTTTAACGCCAGTATCGCTTCAGTATATATATATATATATATATATATATATATATATATATATATATATATATATATACTCAGTGTTTTTATCACCAGCAACAACACGTTGCTCAGCTTTGTTCCAGTAAGTTATACACCGTAATAAAACGTTTAAAAACATCCGAGGAAGTGACATAGTAGTTACCGCTCCTTGTCTGTGAAAGAATGTTGCACGTGAGAATGTACACAATAAAATACCAATAATGAAAAAATAGTGTTTTATGCTAAGCACTTTGATTTGCCTTATATATACTATATAAAAAACCTACAGTTGAGTGTTTAGAAATACAGCCTAATGGCTTGTTTGACTAATTTGCATTTGTTTTGACTTGTACTGTTGTGAAAAACACTAAACTATATACAAAGAGAAGCATTTCTTATTTTATTTTCAATACATAGTTATTTAAAAACGCAATTTTCTAATTTTGCAGTTGATGACTATTAATAGCAAATACTAAAGGGAAAAAAATGAGCATATTTATTTATGGGACTTAGTTTGATTTAATATCACACTGCATTATTAGTTGTTTTAAATAAATTACTTTTTTGAAATATCAATTTATGGTTGGCCTAACATATTAATTATTATATTCAGAAGATGATCCTCATATCAATCACTATGGTTACAGCTTGTAGCCATCCTAACCTTTGTAGCCTTTACTGAGAGACTACCTTTTCAAAATTAAGAAGGGACTAGTTTTAGGAAGCATTTCAGGAAATTAAAAAGATAATCAGATTGTTGCTGAGGTTTTTGTTTACAGAGTAAGATGTATATAGCTTTGTTTGGGTATGCATACATATACAACATGTGTTTTGGCATTTTGGGCACACTTCTATCTCAGCCTATATAGTGCACAGAGACAAAACTTACACATCTCATTCAACCATTTCCCAAACTGAGGAAAGGGTCGTGACATGGGTCAGAGGCTATCAGAGGTCATAAATGATGAACCAATCAATCGGCTCTGCTCCTATGGCACCTTGGTGTTCATGTGGACAACACCTTTGGCTGGAAGGCCCGTGTTCAAAGTGTGTGTTATCATTTAGAGCAGACACTCACGGTGAATCAGAGGGTTTAGGTTATATGATTGTCATGAAGGTTGTGGAGAGGAATAGAAACCAGTCTCTCTAGGCAAGCACAGATAATATGGTCTGATCTTTATTCTCCATGCCAAGTATGAGCTCTTATCCTCTGGCAGAAGATATGGGTAAACTTAACATTTCTAAACTATAGGCCTAATTTGGACCTACCTCAATTAAAACTTTAAATAATGTTGCTTGAAGCTGCAGGGGAATAGCATCATGATATATTATATGGTTGTGTGTTGCTCTTGTCACTGTTTGTGAAAGATGAACAACAGATTGTTGCTGTGTGATGTGCAGTCTGACTGTTTATGTTGTTGTTTTATTGTAAGTCATCATCTGTATGATAAAACAATATGTCAAGTGTTATGTGTGAAGCATTTGAACTCAAGGCAGATATCCCTCTGGGGACAATAAAGTATCGCCTGCAACATGGTCTCCATGATGTGTAAAAATAAAACGTTGTCGTAGGACTATAGCAGACACATCGTTGGAAACTTCTCAACCTGGAGAGTAACATATGTCAGTCTGAAGAGGATACATTACTCCTGCTTTGAAATATTGACCTCTGAACCTTGAACCCAGTCCATCTTTGAAGGTTTGTCATTTAGCAACAGAAGGTGCTACACACATTGGACCAGCAGTTATAGAAAGCTCTGGACCTCAGCTCTCATGTAGATATGGTTTTCAAAGTTTCCCCACTGTAAGCACTGTCAAATATGGTAATAAGCTATTTTCACCTATTTAACGATTATATTTTTAAAATCTGATGACACCAGTGTGTTCCCCATCCCAAAAAAAACCCTGGGTGTATCCAAAATGATACACTACCAACTTCTAATTATAAGAAATATACCAATATATTTAAAAACTACAACTCCCATAAGAGACACCACAGAAGCTTGTGTATTTGTAGTTCTTCCGGGGTGGGTGGGGGGACATGTTCGACTCCTGTGTTTCTGCTGTCGGCCGTGAATGGGCTCCATTGCATTGTGGGATATCGGCTTTGAATGCGTCTAGCTCGGATCATATCGTAATGTTCTATATTACAGCATACTGTAATATTTCACCGGTAATAAGACCGAAATAATATTATTAAAATAAAGAAATGAATACCATGATAACATCTAAATAAATGTTGATAGATTTAGCGTTAAATATAAAAAAATTAAAAAATATAAATAAACAAAAAAGCAACCCAGCTTCCCTGGCCGAAATAGACCGAAATAATAACATTAAAAGAAATACATATAAACCATGATAATATCTCGTGAATAATGTTGATTAAAACAGCGGGTATTGGGCTAAAAATACCAATAATAAAACTGTCACAGATTTTGAGTTAAGGGGGCGTGTTTTTTCTTTCGTCGATATTCATTAACATGAATGTCTATCTGACGGATAGATGCTGCCACTTGTTTGCCATTAATGTGATTTGCGATTAATAATGTGCTATTGCTTGATTTATTAATCTGATCGGACAGGCGAGTCCAATCTGTTTTCTGTGAATGTACTCTGATCACGGTGCATTGTTGATAGGTTGTGTTGAATATTGCAGCTAGTTTGTTAAAACTGTAATTGCTACCTGCTAACTCACCTTTCACGGTACGGACATACACACACCCAAGTGAACAGCTGGCCATTTCAGCTGCACGGCTATTAGGAAGGCTGCTCTCCGTATCCTTGCTCATAGCTCCTCGTGATCCCTCTTCGGTGATCCCTCCTCGATGCTCGCTCCTCGGGTAGAACTAAAGACTTTGAGACTCCCTTCATGAAGGAGGGACAGAACAACTTCAGTGCAGCTGAGGACTGAGAAGCGAGAAGCTGTCAAATAAGGAAAGTGAGAAGGACCCACGGAGAAGATAATGGGAGAAGATATTTAATATATTAATATATAATGAGTGAGTGATGAAATAGTCTTCCTGACTGAACTTATGCTAAGCTTTATTTGCATGAGATGTACATGTGGACCATGCTCGTGCCAGCACACTATTAAATAGAAACTGTTAAAACAGGGTCTGCTCATTTAAACATTGTGTAATTGCTTCGCTAGTGCACCAAAACTCTCCAGGGGAATTTTCACATAACTCCACCCTTACCTTATTAGCTGTCAGCCCCTGATTGTGAGCAGTGTTTGTTATCATTTAGGGAAAGTTTTTCTCTGTCCACACTAAAATACAGCTACAAAATGCAACATGTATCCATTTTTGGAAACACTTTTTGACAGATGGCAGGTCAAAAACAGAGAAGAACAAATATTTTCAAATGTAGCCAGTATGGACATGGCACAAATTAAACATGATGCTGTCATGAGGAGGATGCCACTTAAAGGTCAGTCTGCCCGGTGACAGGTTCATTAACTGAAGAATTCTTCCATGAGCCTGGACTCTCAGTATGTCAGGCTTCCGGTGTTTTCACTGCTTGTTAAGAAAAAGTCATCATGAGACATATGGGTCACTGTGGTCTACTGCTCCACACACTTGTCCTCACATTTGTCATTTCATTTCACTTGAATTGTTCCTTGTATGATTTAATATGAATATATATTAAAATGAAGTTGATTGATTGATGGATCTTATAGAATTCTGTTTTGGAAACACATGTTCTGTAATTGGATGTTTATTTGACTAATGTGTATAATGTTCATTATCTAAAAGCCATTGAACTCACCAGTTAATGGCTCCCATGTAATCGTCCTCTTTTTGTTCAAGATGTTTGCATTGATAATTACATTTGAACCACAGATTTAAGATAAGATATTCTTTAAAAATGTTGCTTAGGCAATAGAGCAACATGCAGCTGCAATGAACCTAAAACAATTCATAGCCACATTTAATGATTGAATTTGTGCTCCTTCAAAGATAGTGTAATGAAAGGATCAATTTCTTTAAAACAGTTCAGTTTTAAAGAAATTAAAACCTATTTTTAATAATTTCTGTGTCACAAAAGCGGAAAAAACATTGGCATCAGTATTTCACAATTTGTGCATCCCTAACTGCTACGCCATATATTACACCTATACATTGACTGGTAGTATCTCAGCCAGAGGACCTCATAATAAATCAAGCGTCTCTGCAGGATTCCTACATGTCATTTGTCTTTTTAGAGACTATCTGGCTGAGGTAAATTGTTTGGCTTCCAGAAAATGGCATGTAAAGGAAAAGCCTAAACATGATTTTGTTTTCCCCACTGAATCCATTCAATCCAATGACAATGGATGGTGAGAGCCCATTCATTCTCAATATGGACCTCAGTGTGGGATGCAAATGTTTGCCAGGAGGATGCATTTGCAAAATTAGCAGGCCAGGGCATAACTATTACTTTCAGGACAGAGAGATGATGTATGGGACGAGATTTTTGGGAATGACCTCACCTCCTAACCCAATGACTCAAATAAGATTCTGTCTTAAAGAGATTCATATCTGGAAGGAAACTGGGGAACCGACAGCACTTCACCAGATTAAGTCAGAGGTCCCACTGGTAGTGTGTGTATGTGTGTGAATGTGTGTGGTCCCAGGACAGGTAGCTGATTTGATTGGATAACTGGCGTGAGGCTTGCACTGACTGCAGAGCATCTGTCAGTGTTTATTGTCCCGGTGGAGACGCCACAGCATCTGTGACCACAAGGAGGAAAATAGTTTGTCCAGCACGCTGTTGTACATCCGACTACATTACAGAACACCAGTCATTCCTTTGAGAGACATTATTTTGGAGATTTTTCTCCTTTATTGAATTACTGTAAAATCAAGAGAGAGGCAGGAAGGACAGAGAGAGACAAAGGTCATGGGCCTCTTTCATAGCTAGCATTAAAATAAGGCTGACAAAAAAATCCCATGTGCACATGTATATAGTATTGTGTGTGTATAAAGGTTAAAATATTTTTTAATTTTCAATTAGTTTTTATTTTAATTTAGTTTTGACTTTTCAATTTCATTTTAGTTCAGTTTTAGTTAGTTTTCAGAGTGTTTGCAAGTTTTAGTTTAGTTTCAGTTCTTCTATAAAGGTTTAGTTTTAGTTGTTATATATTTATATATATTTATAGTTTTACAGTAGTTTTAGTTTGTTTTTGTCAGGGTCAGGTATAACGTATCAGGTTGGAGAACGGCCATGATGTTCAATGTTTAATCTTTGCGCTACTTTAGTGTTCAATGTGCTCGAGCAACTATGGCACAGCGCCATCTCATTTCAAGTCCGTTCAATTTCTGTTGTTCAGTGTCATGCTGTCTCCTCTTTTTTTAGAAGTGGTGTATTATAGCTAAAAAAGAAAAAATGTAGTGATTTGCATTAATTTATATTTTATTTGTATTAGTTTTAACTTGGCAATATAGTTTCAGATTAGTTTTTCTTAAATGTTTTACTTTTTATTTAGTTTCAGTTTACTAAAATACGTTTCACTGCTTATTATCGTTTTTATTTTAGTTTACTATAATAACCCTGGTGTATTCTTCCTCTGTGCCATAGACCTCCGTTGGCTCATTGACTCATCAGTGAGCCACACTGTTGAACTGGCTAACATCTTCCCTCATCACCATAAACACACACTGTACTTTATTTTCACTCAAAACCACACACAACGTCCTGCTGCCACAAATACTCCCTGTACTAAATGTGGTTTAATCCACCGCTGAAAATAGTCCCCAACAAATGCACAAAATTTCATCCTGTTTGAGTTAGTGAGTTGATTTCATTTATCAGGGTCTCCAATGAAGCAGAGCTACTCTTCACCAGCTGTTACCAAACTTTAAAACATTTTTTCACACTTTCACACTGTTTTTTTATTATGAGATGTTATTCACCAATACAATAAAAATGAAAATATTGCTCCACCCATCAAACATGCAAGTAAAAATGGAAATAAAACATAAAATAACGCAGAAGTTAGAATATAGGAATAAAATATAGACGAGTGTACAATATTGATACAATACCTAAACTGGTGAATGTGAAAATTTAAATGACAGCAATGGAAATCAACAAACCCGTTGTCTGAAACCTCAGACCCACAAAAATTTTCAAAGTACCACTACTTTGGACTGTCTTTGACTTTGAATAAACAAACGACAATTCCCGAATTTAAGGACGTTTCAGAATCCCACACATGCAAAACACAACCAGCTCCAGACAATAGTGGCAGACAGAGCGTGATGCCACTATAGGCAGGCTACCAGACACAGTTTTTGAGTCACATCGTTGCAAATATCACATGATGATGCATCATTCCACAAAATGGTTTGTCTTCAGTATCATCAAGTTCAATAGGCTATCTATTAGGCTACAGAAACGTCTATATGTCAGTGTGTTTGTTATTCGTATATTTCTCTAACCGTTCAAACTTGACAGGTTTCTTGCTAGGGTGTGCAGTGCCAAGTTTGACGTTGTTTGGATAAGAAATGAGAAATCGATAATTGAAAGAACCATAAATAGCTTTTTGCCACTGTTATTACCCTCCCCCCCCCTAAAGTAGTACTACCTGCTCCAGCCAACCTGCCCCTGAATCTTCACCCATTACTCTAATTGCCCTTCCCCCTCCTAAAGTAGTAGCCACCTACTCCAGCACTAAAAACTTCGCTCATTACGTTTTGTGGATGTTCGTTTTTCACCTGAAGTAGTAGCCTGCTCTGAACCTCACCTGAATCTTCGCGCTTACGTTCATTTGTGGATGTTCACTGAATCTGTAAGTCAGCTACAGTGTTTAATTCTGAATATTGTGGGATGGGAACATTTGTGGGATAACATTCTGTTGCGGTTAATGTATCATTTTCTCGGAGGTCACTGTGTAGCCTACTCCAGCCAAGGTCTGAACCTCCCCTGAATCGTCGCGCTTATTCATTTGTGGATGTTAACTGAATCTGTAAGTCAGCTACACTGTTTAATTCTGAATATTATATTTTATTCTGGTGCGCTTAATGTTATCGTTTTCTCAGAGCTTAGACTACTGTGAAAATGTACTTTTGCTGTGTAATTGTAACAATGAGCACTCAAACACACAAAACCAAAAATTACTAAAAACACACAAAAATGTTGGAAAGGATGGATTGACTTTATAAACCCCCATTGATCAGATTTCAGGTAATAATGGAACTATATATATATATACACGTTAATCGTGTGTAACAAAGATTCTTTATTTTACAACGTCACTGGTGCTGTTACCAAAATCAAAGAAATTAACTGAAGCACTTGCGAAATGGGTGGCAACTAACTGCAGACCATCTTGACATCTTGTGCATGCACTTTTGCTGTATAATTTATTTTTACATTTTTAAAAAGCAAGCTTAAGGCAAGCTATATTTCTGAAGACACTAATTGTGTTACCTCAGTCTTGTTGCACATCTTTTGATTTGAAATAATCCAATAAAAATAAAAATCAAGTTCTTTCTTTGCATTCATTTGATTCCCAATCAAGATACACTGGTAAGAATTGGTTTAACATCAACATAACATACAGGCCACGGAGCGGAGTTCGCTTCCTAGGTAAAACTAAAGCCTTTCACCCAGGAAATGCGTGTTCCTTAGAAGTGTTTTAATCCAAACCACAACCTTTTTCCTAATCTTAACAAGTCATTTTGGTGCCTAATCTTAATTTTCGTCGCGGCAAAACCGCTCATATTTTGTGGACTAAATTTATCCGTAATGTCCGCCAAAACGACCAGCAGCTCACGGTGCTCTGTACCCGGCTTTGGCGCGCTATTTAGGATTCACAAGGAGGAGCGACGCACGTGGCCACGAGCGCATGCACGGGATGTGTGTGTGTGTGTGTGTGTGTGTGTGTGTGTGTGTGTGTGTGTGTATGTGTGTGTGTGTGTGTGTGTGTGTGTGTGTGTGTGTGTGTGTGTGTGTGTGTGTGTGTGTCCTAACAAAGCAGAGAATTAGCTCGACACATAGTTCATTATCGGCTAACTCTTAAATATATTTGGAATATCCATTGAAATATTCACATTTTACATGAAAAAAGTTACTCTTAGATGTGTCCAGTTTGGGATGTTGCATAGCATTACTGTATGTGCTGGGGTACATTTTTCACATAATTTATATACAAGTGGATACCGGAGTATTACCCCCATTGATATAAATACACCCAAAACATGCTTTTAGGGATATTGTAGTCAAATATAGTGATTGTGATTTTATAATGCAGCAACAAAGTAATCTGTATTTTCTGTCTTTAAAAAACTACTAATCGATTAAAGGTTAAGGCTGGTGATAGTCTGTATTTTTTAATCAATAATTCCCATTAAAGACCCAAACCACAGCCTGATAAATCGTCTTCCTCCAAAAACACATCAATGAGTAGCATGTTGTTAGGAAGTGATTAGCTAGTAGTACACAGGTCATACTGTACATAATACAGGTAGCTACAGTGCATGTAAATACGTAAGTCAAGGTACATTAATTTACTACAAATTGTTTTAAGATTGACTTGAACATTTTTAAATCGATTCTTTAACCCCCAGGCCGCCAACACACATCCTATACGCATGTTAAAGATTGACGTTTTCACTAGAAATAAACGGGCTTAGGAATGTTGGAAAGTATTGAGGGACAGCTTTGGTCTTTTCATGTCATTTGTTGTCAACAAATTTTACTTTTAATCTTATTTTTTAATTTTACAATGGAGGCTGTAGCCCGGGTCGCGAAGCTCTGAAGCGGCTTAAACAACTAGCAACTGCCACTCTAGGTCATGGATCTCGTAGCCAGCCGGCGCCACATGACCAGCCGGCATCATTTGACCAGCCGACGGTCTCCTAGTTTCATAGGATATCATACGTCTTGGTGTGCATACATTTTCGTATAATATCATATGGACCTGTTCATGAGAATGCGTTAAAAATGTTTGATACTCTATACATGTTGACTTGACATGTTGAAAAAAAAGAAAAAAAGATCATTATCAAATAAATAAACTATTAAACTGTAATATAGACTGGATAAAATAAATACATACATTAGTGTGTGCAGGTACAAACAGGTAGTAGAAGTACTACACTGGAAAAATCATCTTTTCTAGTCCAACGTGGATTTATAAAGTCCTATAAAGTGAAACACCGCAGATTAGATTGTTATTGTAATTCTGAAACGATTGTATTGATCATCTGCTGACAATGGGATTAATAACTAGGTGATTTCAGTATACACTTTAGGTTTCAAATTGCTTCCAATAGATCTGTCAGTATTGACTCACTTTACGAGGACTTGAATTTCAGGGATTGATTACTGAGGCAGTGAATACACGAGACAGTATTCCAAGGCAAAGCTTAATGAACTCACATAAACAACATATTATTTCTAAGCAGGCCTGCCTTGATGCACGATCCGTGTGAACAGTTAACTTCAATTAATATTTGATGTGGCGTTTTTTTTGTGGGGTACAAATGTTCCACCAAAACAAGTTCCTTCCCGAGACCATTTTGCAGAGCCACCTTCGCTGCATCCCAAGCTTAACGCTGCCCAAGAAAATTGTGATTGGTTTAAAGAAATTCAATTGAATTGAATTCAACTCCCTTTTAGGAAGAAACCTCAGACAGACCCAGTGTCTTGGTAGGCGGTGTCTGAAGGTGCTGTTTGCAGGTGTGATGAACAGTGGCGCTAATAGTCACAATAAAGATAATGGAACAGTGACTAGAAATAGTAGTTGTAGTAGTTCATGGCATAGTAGGGCACTGCAGGGCTTTACAGGATGTAGCAGGACATAGCAGGACACTGCAGGACAGAGCGTAGCAGCCAGTGCAGCAGGACCACGGCGACAGCTGCAACCATGATTTTGGTGCCACCCTAATCCAAGGAAACATGCTGGGCGGAAAAAAACAAAACCATAAGGACTCCGGGGAATAAGCTACCCAGAGCTAGGTTAGTAACAAGCATTTCTGGGACATGGATGCATGCAAATGGAAAGAGAGAGGAGAGAGAAGCTCAGTGTGTCAAAGGAAGTCTCCCGGCAGTCTAAAACTATAACAGCATAGCTAAGAGCTGCAGAGAAGCAGAGATAGGGAGGGGGCGCGCCGTGACTGTGGCTACACACCCTCCCCAACCGGTCTAGGCGAACGCTGCAACTCCTCACTCTCTAAATGTAAGCTTTCTATGAAGAGAAGCAGCGATAGGGAGGGGGCGAGCCATGACTGTGGTTACACACCCTTCCCCGCCGGTCTAGGCGAACGCTGCAATTCCTCACTCCCTAACTATAAGCTTTATCAAAGAGGAGAGTTTTAAGTTTACTCTTAAATGTGGTGACGGTGCCTGCCCCTCGAACCCAGACCGGGAGCTGGTTCCACAGGAGAGGAGCCTGATAGCTAAAGGCTCTGGCTCCCATTTTACTTTTAGAGACTCTAGGGACCACAAGTAACTCTGCATTCTGGGAGCGCAGTGCTCTAGTGGGACAATAGGGTACTATAGCTCTTCAAGATATGATGGTGCTTGACCATTTAGAGCTTTGTAGGTCAGGAGAAGGATTTTAAATTCAATCCTGGATTTTACAGGGGGAAAAAAAGGATTTAGTGTGATTCCTTTAATGCCAACTAGATGTTCCAATCTCTGTAACAGGATGGCATGGTCAATATTGTCGAATGCAGCACTAAGCTCTAGTAAGACAAGTACGGAGACAAGTCCTTTGTCAGCAGTGAGGACTTGCTATGCTTTACAAAGCATTTATAAATGAGTTGCAAAGGCTAGCAGATACAAAGAGACACAAGTAAAACAAGTATTTGTAACCCTTATTACGATGTAGTAAGAATGTACATTTATGAAATAGCTCATAGTGGTGTTATGTAGTTGATATCAGTTTGAATTTGATCCAGAACCAGAAGAAAACTAGATTGTTAAGAGCCAGAGAATTGAACATCAATAAAGAGACTAGGAAACCGGGATACAGTTTGAGAAGTGTATTAATATACACAGAAACATGGCATACATACAGATAAACACAGGTATGAAAAATAACTAAAATAAAAAAGTGTGCACATAACAGAAACCCTTTTCAGTTCTATGAGCTCAATTGTTCCTTGATGACAAGAGTTCAGAGATGTTCAACGTTGGAGCCCATATGAGTTTGGTTTCTGTTTGTCCTACCACCATGAAGAAGGAATCCTGGGCAATCCGTCTAAGTTCAGAGTCTCGATCCTGTAGCTCGCCACCCAGCCAACTGAACTGGGAATCTCTAAACCCTGGAAGTCTCTGGGATCTGAAGAGTCAATGTGATCCAATATCCCTCTGTGGACTGGACCTCCCCTGCGTAGCGTTTCTCAAATCTCCACCTCCTCCACCTGTAGATAAGGCCAAATCAGTTCTCCAAACTATTCAGTAATAAAATCAATTGCTTAGGCTACAATTGAAATATCTAAATCTCTATTCAGTTGTAAAACCATTCTTAAATGTCTTCTCTTATGTATCAAAAGTATATAAATCCCTTTCAGGTATCAAAAGTACACTTATATTAATAGGCAACCTTTATACAAAAAATACATTTGTAATTCAAGTTTTATGGAACCTACCTTAGTAACATTAACACAAATTGCATAAATTGCATGTAAAAATCTCTCAAATTGTATTAGTTTCCCATAACTTAAGATACAGTGTTGTAATTTAGAGGTATTAAGACATGCATGCTTATTTATCCCTCCCTGTACTGGTTACAGTAGAAAGAATGCACTAAAAATTTGCCTCTTTGATTTACTTCACCATAAACTCCAGTTAAACAATTAAATTCACAATTTGTACTAACATTCATTCAACAAAATACCCATAGCTAGCAATAGTGTTGAAAAGCAACATTACTTTTCATAACCAATAGATAGTCTCATTAGCCTTTTCACAGGCAATATGCAGTGGACGACAGTGGATTCAGGCACAGCTCTCTTTCACTCTATTCACAACAAGGCATAGCCAGTATTAGATAATTAGTATGTAGAATTGATTTAATTCACTAAATGTCGTTCTTTTTCTCTTATGGAGTGCATAACAGCAGCCCATACGACGTTCCGATGCAGGCGCCTAAAGGGACGTGAGGGGACGTAAATCTAGCGATCTAACGTAGCCTAGTTGATAGCTGATTGGTCAGCTCATGGATCCAAGTTCACCCATTGGCTTATTTATAAGCCAATCAAAGCTAACAATAATGACACATATTGTAATGACATATTTTGAGACATTCTTTTTGTTTTCCAAGTTATTAAAATGTGGTCAAAAGTAGTGGTAAGAGTTTTGGGAGAAAATAGTGGAAAATGATTTAGCTTTCACTTGGCTTTGATGGGCTTGTAAATAAGCCAATGGGTGAACTTGGGTCCATGAGCTGACCAATCCGCTATCAACTAGGCTACGTTAGATCGCTAAATTGACGTCTGTCCAGTGTTGCCAATTTAGCGACTTTGTCGCTAGATTTAGCAACTTTTCAGACCCCCTTAGCGACTTTTTTTCAAAAAAGCGACTAGCAACAAATCTGGCGACTTTCTGTAGAAAAGCACGCGAGGTATTTCTCTCCTGTAGCCGCCAAAACAGTCTTCTGTTCTGTGACTGAGGAGCAGCGGAGCAGCCTCTCCCCTTTCTCCTCATGTGCAGCAGCACTGCGCACGGTGCGCAGGCAGGTAGAAGGGGGACAGGGTGTGCGGGTGCTGGTGTAGGTATGAGAGACAGCAGGACGCGACAGGAGAAAGCGCTGCTGAGCTGGCCTGTACCTGGGCAAGCCAGCCTTCTTTGAGAATTCTTTATCGATCTTTTTCCCTCCCTTTGTAGAATTTCTTTTTTTACTTCAAAAATAGGCTACCTAAGTAATAATTATAAGGTAAAATAAATTCCTGTATTGAATTTGTGATTATTTGGCTAAAGAGTTCTATTTCTTTCTATCTACCTTGCTGACACAACCACTAAGCTTTATACAAATGATTGCGTAATGACGTCAAAAATATGCAAATGAGCGTATGACGTCATCTAGCGACTTTTAGCGACTTTTGGAGCTGGTGCTAGCGACTTTCATTGGAAAAGAGTTGGCAACACTTCGTCTGTCTCCTCACGTCCCTTTTGGCGCCTGCATCGGAACGTAAGAGGCTGTCGTTATTCACTTGGTTAGAGAAAAACAGCGACATTTAGCTAGTGAATTAAATCAATTTTAAATAATCAGTACTATCTATTACTGGCTATGCTTTTTGTAAATAGAACAAAAGAGAGCTGTGCCTGAATCCACTGTCGTCACGGAGTTAAAGGCAGCAAAATGGTGAGTCACTCCTTAGCACTAGCTAGGCCTTGAGTTCGCCAGCATCCATGCTAATCGGTGCTAATAGTGCAAAGCTAATGGGTTAGCTAAGGTGCTGTATTCATATGCTAATAGGGTAATTAGCCACAAAAGGCTAGCGGACGACTGCATATTGCCTGTGAAAAGGCTAATGACACTATCTATTGGTTATGGAAAGTAATGTTGCTTTTCAACACTATTGCTAGCTGTGGGTATTTTGTTGAATGAATGTTAGTACAAATTGTGAGTTTAATTCTTTAACTGGAGTTTATGGTGAAGTAGCTAACTTAAAGAGTATGTTTTTAAGAGTGTCTTAAAGAGAGTTTTGTGCATTCTTACTACTGTTACCAGTACAGGGAGGGATAAATAAGCATGCATGTCTTAATGCCTCTAGATTACAACACTGTAGCTTAAGTTATGGGAAACTAATACAATTTGAGAGATTTTTACATGCAATGTATGCAATTTTATTTAGGATAGTGTTAATGTTACTAAGGTAGGTTCCATAAAACTTGAATTCGAAATGCATTTTTTGTATAAAGGTTGCCTGTTAATTATTAATGTACTTTTGATACCTGAAAGGGATTTATATACTTTTGATACCTAAGAGAAGACATTTAAGAACGGTTTTACAACTGAATAGAGATTTAGATATTTCAATATGGATTAATTGAAATATTACCTGATTTTATTTTCATTGTAGCCTATGCAATTGATTTTATTACTGAATAGTAATTGAGAGAAATGATTTGGTGGAGGAGGTGGAGATTTGAGAAACGCTACACAGGGGAGGTCCGGTCCACAGAGGGATATTGGATCACATTGACTCTTCAGATCCCAGAGACTTCCAGGGTTTAGAGATTCCCAGTTCAGTTGGCTGGGTGGCGAGCTACAGGATCGAGACTCTGAACTTAGACGGATTCCTTCTTCAATTTCCTACGACAAACAGAAACCAAACTCAAATGGGCCCCAACGTTGAACATCTCTGAACTCTTGTCATCAAGGAACAATTGAGCTCATAGAACTGAAAAGGGTTTCTGTTATGTGCGCACTTTATTATTTTAGTTGTTATTTTTCATACCTGTGTTTATCTGTATGTATGCCATGTTTCTGTGTATATTAATACACTTCTTAAACTGTATCCTGGTTTCCTAGTCTCTTTATTGATGTTCAATTCTCTGGCTCTTAACAATCTAGTTTTCTTCTGATTCTGGATAAAATTCAAACTTGATATCAACTACATAACACTACTATGAGCTATTTCATAAATGTACATTCTTACTACATCGTAATAAGGGTTACAAATACTTGTTTTACTTGTGTCTCTTTGTATCTGCTAGCCTTTGCAACTCATTTATAAATGCTTTGTAAAGCATAGCAAGTCCTCACTTTAGATGGGCTCACGCCATGTAGTCAACTAATGAGTAGTAAGTCATGAGTTACTCATGAATTGATGTGTTGGTAAGTGCTTGTTAAAGATGCATTAACACACTAACTAGCTCATAGTAGTGTTATGTAGTTTATAAATGCTTTGTAAAGCATAGAAAGTGCTCACTTTAGATAAGCTCACACAATATACTTAACTAACCAGCAGTAACTCCTGAATTAGTCATGGATTAAATTATTGGTAAGTATTTGTAAGAGATGTTTTAACACCCCAGCTATTAGTTTAGGCCTATTTCTAAATCATAACGTTTTATTTAAGGCATGAACAAATGTAGGTGTAGATAGTCTGTTAATCATTAACTTCCTAGTGTTAACCGACCCTATACATTCCTGAGTAGCTAGTTAATAATGGTAAAATGACTTCATTTATAAATGGTTAATGCATCATTTATGAATTATTAAAAACATCAACTCCTAAATGTTTTACCTGGGCTTACTTACTATGGACCAACCATTTACTAACTGTATTTACAAATGCTTTACTGATTAGAACGAATGTAGGAACTATGCTTTACAAATGATAAACAATGAAATTACTAATAGTTTGTAAATAGTTTATAAAGGGAAAATTATTAAATTTAACAATGGTTTTCGCAATACTTAATAAGTGTCAAACTTCTATTTATAAACATCATTTTCGAGAGCCTTATTTACTATGAACAAACCATTTATGAGTGTGTATACAAATGCTTTATTTATGAGAATTAACATAGGAGCAATGCTTTACAAATGATGAACAAAGCATTTAGTAATAGTTTGCAACTGGTTTATAATGGGAAAATTCATTTATAAATAGTTGTTTCATTACCTATTAAGTATAAATCATGTACACTGTAACAAATTGCTGTAAAAATAATGGATATTTTAAACAGTAGTGTACCGTTTTTCATTAATACATGTCTTTGAGGAACAAAATATTAACGGCAAGCTCCTGTAAAATCTTACGGTAAAAAGCAGTATTTATTTATTTTTTACAGCAAGCTACCTATAATCTTACGGTATAATATAGTATTTTTTTTTCTTTTTCAGTTAACTTTAAATCAGACTTGATCTTCGGTCCATTTAATAGTTCATCTGAGCAAAATAAAAAATTAAATGAAATTAAAAATAGTTAATTAGATCAGTGTTTTTATTTGAGATTGAGGACACAATAACAAGAAGATGAAGAATTAGTTTTCATCCGGACTCTTAAACTGACAGCACCAAACTGGATGGAGCAGTTGAGGCATCATCTGCTGCTTTCTTCACTGTTCTCTCATCAACTGCGCAGCGCACCCTCATCCATCCTGTCCCCGTGGCTTTCTTAAGAAGGTAAATATAATCTTGCAAAAGTCAGCATAATGCTAAGGTGATTTTTTTTGTTGGATTAACATTTTATTGACTGTTTTTTGCCGAAAAGATTGAGTCAAAAGTACGTGCCGCAGGCTAGCATACGTTACTCTCATTTAACAACTATGTGGACAAAAGTTTAGCTTTCTGTTGAAGCACATTACTTAAATTAGCATAAATTAGCTTGGGCATTTGATTTGTTATCAGATCTAATTAAGGTGGGCTACAAGGTTCTATTTTACCATTTGTTGATTTACTTTTTAAAGTAAAACGATTTATGGGAGTTTATAGGGAGAAGCTTGTTATGCAGGTTGATGCAAAAAGCTAAAAAGTAGCTTCAAATATGCATTAATGTAATATACAGTAGCTAAAAGTTAGTTGACTAGTTGTTGATGTAATGATTTTAAAGATTTTTTTGCTGTGAAGGCCTGTAGTGAAAACATGATAACTGGCTACATATTTGGGAAAACCTGCAGGAATACATTTGCACATGTCAGGCACATGCAAACTCATAGTGGTCTGCCTAATACATATTTCAAGTGTGGTTTCCCTGAATGCACAAGAGCTTTTTCTAAGAAAGCATAAAGATTAATCTGAATGAAGTCTAGTTGAGTCCATAGCAAGTACAAGCAGCACCAGTGATCGGAATGATGAGGGCTGCGATACACAGCTTGAGAATCCCAGTCAGTCCAGGGGTGAAGGCATGGAGATCGACCCAGAAAGAGCAGATGAAAGGGAATTTGACAGACATTTGGCCTTATTTTATTTGAAATTACAAGCTATATTGCTCCTTCCATCCTCCACCATTCAAACAATAATTAAACATTATCAGGAAATACATGACATCAATCAGTCTCACCTACTTTCCAAGCTTAATGAGAAGTTGACATTACTTGGACTATCTTCGCTAACTGCTCTTCTTAAGTTGACAATAGACACCATGGTTGAGGATACTAGTCTTCAAAGTATCTATATGTTGAACTTTGCCAAAGATAACGTTTCCCAAAGATAGCAATGTTTCCTAATGCCACCCTGAAATCAAAGTTTAATAGATACTGTAATAACAGCTGATCTGTTGTAATTTTGAATCATGAATGTTTTGTTTCTCATAAATAGTTTATCAAAATGAGATAATTCTCTCATAATTATGAGACACAGGGGTCATTATCATAAAAAGACATCTTGATTTTTTATTCAATTACTGTGCTAGGGTTCCATATTGAATGCAAATGATCTTTACTTACCATACCTAATATCATATATACTTTCTCTATTATTACATTTTAGGCGCCTCATTGGGATTAATCCTGAGAGGAGAAGAAAGACCAGCCAGGGGAAGGTGGTGTCAAAGAAGACGGGGAAGCTGGTCCACAAAAAGGCAACAACAGTGAATCCCCATGTGACCACTCTACTAAAAAATGTGATGGACTTTGAGCTTTTGATTTGCATTGAGAGATGATTTTATGGAAAGCCATGACCCCATGCCAATCTCTAGGTATGGTGAAGGACATGTGATGATATGGGGCTATTTTAATTCCAAAGGCCAAGGGAACTTTATCAGGATGCATATTATCCTGGATCCATGAAATAACTGGCCTTTAAAAATAAAAATCTGCCTGCCTCTATGGGAATTTAACATAGGGGTGTAGTTACTTATGCCCCCTGTATTTTAAGGAAGAACATTTATTTATTTACGATACAGTATTCATTCACTAAGAAAACTGGTGTCCTTAAAGATTGGATTTTTCCTCATTTTTTAATTAAGGCATCAAGATCAATTTGCAAAAGATGACACATGGGTGTCTTAATTTTTTCATATGCCTCTCCGGGAACCATCACCTTATCGTGGTGGAGAGGTTTGTGTGTCCCTATGAACCTGAGGGCTGTGTTGTCTGGAGCTTTGTGCTCCTGATAGGGTCTCCCAAGGCAAAGTGGTCTCAGGTGAGGGGCCAGACAAAGAATGGTTCAAAAACCCTATGAGTGACCGAGGACGAGATGGAGTGACCCTGCCTGGAGGAAGCCCGGGGCCCCCGTCTGGAGTCAGGCCCAGATGGAGGGCTCGTCACAGAGCGTCTGGTGGCCGGGTTTGCCACGGAGCCTGGCCGGGCACAGCCCGAAAAAGCTATGTGGCATCCATCTCTCCATCCCATGGGCCCACCACTTGTGGGAGGAACCGCTCGGGTCGGGTGCGCCGCCACACGGGTGGCAGTGAAGGTCAGGGGCCTCGACAGACCAGACCAGGGCAGCAGATGCTGGCTCTGTGGACGTGGAATGTCACCTCTCTGTGGGGGAAGGAGCCGGAACTTGTGCGGGAGGTGGAGCGCTACCGGTTAGATCTGGTGGGGCTTACCTCTACGCACAGTCTCGGTTCTGGAACCATACTCCTGGATAGGGGTTGGACTCTTTTCTTCTCCGGAGTTTCCCAGGGTGTGAGGCGCCGGGCGGGTGTGGGGCTACTCACAAGCCCACGGCTGAGCGCCGCTACATTGGAGTTTAACCTGGTGGACGAGAGGGTTGCCTCCCTACGCCTGCAGGTTGTGGGGGGGAAAACTCTGACTGTTATTTGTGCATATGCACCAAACAAGAGTTCGGAGTATTCGGCCTTCTTGGAGACCTTGAGTGGAGTCCTGCACGGTCTCCCTGATCTAAACCAGAGTGGTTGTTTGTTGTTGGACTTCTGTGCTAGTCATGGATTGTCTATAACGAACACCATGTTCGAACATAGGGATGCTCATAAGTGTACTTGGTACCAGAGCACCCTAGGCCAAAGGTAAATGATCGATTTTATAATCGTTTCATCTGATCTGAGGCCGTATGTTTTGGACACTCGGGTGAAGAGAGGGGCGGAGCTGTCAACCGATCACCATCTGGTGGTGAGTTGGGTCAGGGGGTGGAGGAAGACTCTGGACAGACCTGGTAAGCCCAAACGGGTAGTGCGGGTAAATTGGGAACGTCTGGAGGAGGCCCCTGTCCGACAGACTTTCAACTCATACCTCCGGAGCGGAGCTTTTCGTTCGGTCGATAGTCGAACCTCAGGTTGAAGAGGAACAATGCGGATTCCGTCCTGGTCGTGGAACAACGGACCAGATCTTTACTCTCGCAAGGATCCTGGAGGGAGCCTGGGAGTATGCCCAACCGGTCTACATGTGTTTTGTGGATCTGGAGAAGGCGTATGACCCGGTGCCCCGGGAGATACTGTGGGAGGTGCTGCGGGAGTATGAGGTGAGGGGGTCCCTTCTCAGGGCCATCCAATCTCTGTACGACCAAAGCGGGAGCTGTGTCCGGGTTCTCGGCAGTAAGTCGGACTCGTTTCAGGTGAGAGTTGGCCTCCGCCAGGGCTGCGCTTTGTCACCAATCCTGTTTGTAGTATTTATGGACAGGATATCGAGGCGTAGTCGGGGTGGAGAGGGGTTGCAGTTCGGTGGGCTGGGGATCTCATCGCTGCTTTTTGCAGATGATGTGGTCCTGTTGGCATCATCGGCCTGTGACCTTCAGCACTCACTGGATTGGTTCGCAGCCGAGTGTGAAGCGGCTGGGATGAGGATCAGCACCTCTGAATCGGAGGCCATGGTTCTCAGCAGGAAACCAATGGAGTGCCTTCTCCAGGTAGGGAATGAGTCCTTACCCCAAGTGAAGGAGTTCAAGTACCTTGGGGTCTTGTTCGCAAGTGAGGGGACAATGGAGCGGGAGATTGGTCGGAGAATCGGTGCAGCGGGTGCGGTATTACATTCAATTTATCACACCGTTGTGACGAAAAGAGAGCTGAGCCAGAAGGCAAAGCTCTGAATCTACCGGTCAGTTTTTGTTCCTACCCTCACCTATGGTCATGAAGGCTGGGTCATGACCGAAAGAATAAGATCCAGGGTACAAGCGGCCGAAATGGGTTTCCTCAGGAGGGTAACTGGCGTCTCCCTTAGAGATAGGGTGAGAAGCTCAGTTATCCGTGAGGAGCTCGGAGTAGAGCCGCTGCTCCTTCGCGTCGAAAGGAGCCAGTTGAGGTGGTTCGGGCATCTGGTAAGGATGCCCCCTGGGCGCCTCTCTAGGGAGGTGTTCCAGGCACGTCCAGCTGGGAGGAGGCCTCGGGGAAGACCCAGGACTAGGTGGAGGGATTATATCTCCAACCTGGCCTGGGAACGCCTCGGGATCCCCCAGTCGGAGCTGGTTAATGTGGCTCGGGAAAGGGAAGTTTGGGGTCCCCTGCTGGAGCTGCTACCCCCGCGACCCGAAACGAACGACGGACGAAGATGGATGTATATGTCAGGTCTTGTCGTTCTTTCTTTTATTAGTGATGAGTAATAGTCTGATCTGGCATTTCTGAGGGCCTTCCTGTATGTTTTCATGTCATGCATGTCTTGCCAATCTAAACGAGATTCTTCCAGTTTGGTAGAACGCCATTTACTTTCAAGTTTTCGCGAGATTTGTTTTAATTTGTGAGTTTGGTAGTCATACCAAGGTGCTAGTTTCCTTTGCTTCATCATCTTCATTTTGAGGGGAGCAACAAAGTCTAAAGTCATCCATAGGCAGGCTGTAGCACCGTCTACAAAATTATCAATTTGGGAAGGACTAAAGTTAACATAAGAGTCCTCTGTTATATTAAAACACGACATTGAGTTAAATGCTGTTGGAATATCTTCCTTAAATTTAGCTATAGCACTGTCAGATAGGCATCTAGTGTAGAAGCTTTTATCTAATTTCGTAGTAGTAGTCTAATTTCGGGTAGTAAGAATTCGAAAGTTATTAAAAAATGGTCTGATAATAAAGGATTCTGCGGAAATATTATTAAATTTTCAATTTCGATGCCATATGCCAGCACAAGGTCGAGGGTGTGGTTGAAATGCAAACAATGTTTTTTTCTCCTATCCCAGAATGTAGGTGACGTGACCAGGCCTACTCCAAAGCACTGTTGAGATCTTTGGAGGTCTGGCAATGCCACTAACTGACTAATCCAGACTAGATGGGAAGGTCAACCTGGGACCACTGTTGTTTTCCCTGAGTCCGCAACATTCAGTGCCACCCTTTTTCTGCTGAATAAACAAGGAGGCAGAATATATACTACCGTCAAAAGTTTGGGGTCACTTAGAAATTTTCATTCCACTCCATTACAGATAGAATACCAGCTGAGATCAGTTGCATTGTTTTTTTTAATCAGGGCAGCAGTTTTCAGATTACATTATGTGCTTACATAATTGCAAAAGGGTTCTCGACTGAAAGAAGTGGCTGATCTTTAATGCAATATCTACATTGCCCATTATCAGCAACCATTCATCCAATGTTCCAAAGGCACATTCTGTTTACTAATCTGATATCATTTTAAAAGGCTAACTGAGAAAACATTGGAGAACCATTTGCAATTATGTAAGAACATAATGTAATCTGAAAACTGCTGCCCTAGTTAAAAAAACAATGCAACTGATCTCAGCTGGTATTCTGTCTATAATGGAGTGGAATGGGAATTTCTAAGTGACCCCAAATTTTTGACCGGTAGTGTATATTATATAGTGTCATACATTCGGGGCTCTAGACATTATTCAAATTAAACAATCTAAGACGGCTGAACTGCTTAGTCAGTCCCTCCAGGATTTCGCGGCCTTTTTTTGAGATTGTTGCGGCCCAAAATGCCTGATTTCGTGGGAGCTTTTGTAAAAAGTTGTGATAAAAGTTGCGATGTCTTTTGTCTGTTTGTTGCAATGAAGTTGCGGGAGACAGTGAAAGTTGCTAAAAAAGTTGTGATTTTTTTTCTTCTTTTATAGTTCTTTAAAAATAAAAAGGAAACATGTTTTGGGGAGAATAACTCTGGGCTGAGATTTCCTAGTAATCTTACCAAAAAGGCTCAGGATGCTGCAATTGTTGGTATAATATGAAAATGGCTGGTGGATTTAAGACAAAAAATAATAATTTATTGAATGAATCAAATCTGAGTCAGTGTGTCAGTGGCTTGTTGTTAGTTAATTTCCTATCCTGGCCTGGACTGGGACACACATTCATACGGTTTAGATAGATAGATAGATAGATAGATAGATAGATAGATAGATAGATAGATAGATAGATAGATCGATCGATAGATAGATCGATAGATAGATCGATAGATAGCACTTTATTGTCCGTGTACACGGAAATTTGTCTTGTAATACAAGCTCCAACAATCACAACACAACAACCTAAAAACAAGACCTAAAAAACATAGAGGCATCAATAAAACATACATAGATACTTAATTAATATGAGGGGGGGCCCTGCCCTGCAAGAGTGGTCTTAAATAGCCATAAACATATAGATAAAAGTGAAAATAGATAAAAGTAAAAATAGGGGGGAACTATCACTTCTTTGCCCTCCTGTGTTGATTCAGCAGAGATATTGACAGAGGAATAAATGAGTATTATTGAGTATATTTGAGTATATTTGTTCTTTCTGCAGTCTAGTTTGATAAAGTAACGTTACTTATTGGACTTTAACTTATCATTGCACTTACAATAACGAGCGTAGCTGTCCTCAATTTAGGTCATCCTGTACGTCTCATCTCCATTTTTTCCTGCATCCACCGTGTGTGTTTGTGTGTGTGTGTGCGCGCGTCAGTCGCGGGGGCGAACGGAGCAGCAGCCCCGCCCACTGCAGAGAGCCGACAGGATTGAAACAACAGCAGCTTTCAGCGACTTTAGAGTGAAAAAACGTTACAGCGTACATTAATGTTAAAATGTATATAGGTTGGCAGGACGGTCTGAAATGTTTTATACGGTCTTTCGGTGTACATTTTGTTGGTAAATGTGAAATGTTCGAGTCCGTCACACATGTCTTGTCTTCATCAGAAACAAGGAAATGATCAACCCGTGGCTGTTCTCACTCCTGCTTGGTTATTGGCTCTCAGAGTCACATACTGACGGCAAAATTGCGAGTTGCACCAAATTCGCGGTGATTGGTTGAATTTGCGTGAATTGGCGCGATCGAGACATCGCAAAATTCTGGAGGGACTGCTTAGTTCATAGACATGCAACCAATTATGAGGTGCTAAAAGAAAACAGAGCTTTCTATAAAAGCAAAAAAAGATAATCTGGTACAGTGGTCTTTCTGTTCAGGACGATGTTGTTGTTAGTGGTGATCATGAGTGGTCCTTATGGCATGTAGAGTTCCCCAGGGTTCAGTTCTTGGGCCTCTAATATTTAATCTTAGATAAATCATATTTTGGTGTTTATTATTCATCATTCATATTTGAGGATAAAAAAAGGTTCCATTCTCATATGACAGATTTGTAAGGCTCTATTATTCTTTACAATGTTAGTATCTTTTTGTAAATCTTCACTCAGAGGCAGATGCAGAGTCGGAGCCAAAGGCTGCATAATGTTCTGGCCATCCAGGAGAAGATAACACAATTCATATTTAACTTTGACATTTTACTCTGAATTTCATTAAAGGAATAAATATCATCTTATTACTAAACTTAGAAACCTAAAGTGTGCACACACACACACACACACACACACACACATACACACAATAGTTAACAACAAAGCCATCCCTGCTCTCCATTGTTAACTCAGATTGTTTTTATAACCTTTGGCTCTGTTGCTGCAGAAACCTGAGGAAGATGTAATAATTACCAACACTTCCTCTTCAGTCCACTCCTCTCTGCCAGTCCATGTATAGGGTTGCTAATGGCTTTTACCCGCTGATGTACAAGGCGGTTGTAATGGCTGACTATGGAGGGCTGAGACATTAATATTTACCAGCATAGAGGGGGTCAAGGCAGAATGGATCAGGCCATCTTCAATAAAACATGTCACCACCAAAGGGACCACTCCCTTGTGCTCTCTCCATTTCTGTCATACCCACAACTAGATTTAATAACAGAGTGTGTTTCATTAATCTTTGAGCTGGTTTTCTGCGTGTAAAATGAGATCAGCGTTCATGGCAGTTTAATGGAAATGGTGTAAACCACTTCATCCTAGGGTACAGGGGATAAATCAACAGACTATAAAGTTCTGGTTTGGTTACTTTGTGGGCTGATACATGATTGTATGAATGATCAGTGTGGTGTCTCAGGGTCGAAAAACCTTTATACAGAAAATCTGGGGAAAATATTAAAGTTTTATAATGCAGGCTTTTAGACATTACATGGACTTGGCACCAGACGGAAGTGCTCACCATTATTCAAACGTGATGTACAGAGACGTCTGCTATAGCAGGTTGCCAACCTCCTGCCGACTCTGCTAGCCTGGGCTAGCTAGCCAGCTGGCTCAAGTTGTCAAATGTAAACATCAGAGTAATCACCGAAGGTGTGCTAAACATTGGGTGTGCCTTAGTGTATATCAGCGACGTTTCATTTCCGGGATTGTTCAGGTGCCGCTGGATGTCCCTAATTTTGAGGCCGGATGTCTGCCACCTTTTCTCTTTCTTTGTGTTGGCATTCTAAACTCCGGTGGATTTATGAGGACTGTGGTTAACTGCTCCTCAGATCCTCAGATGCAGGGTAAATCCAAACAGCTAGCTAGACTGTCTGTCCATTCTGAGTTTTCTGTTTCACGTCTAAAACAACTTTTGGTTAAAGAAATGCCAATAAACCAGAGCACGTTTTTCTCCCATCCTGGAATGTTTGTGGACTAGCCAGACCTACGTCAGCAGCGCTCTGGAGGAAGGTCTGGCAATGCGAGACTAGGTGTGCCTCAACATCTGAGCGGTACAGTTACAGTTGAAGCTGAAAGGGTGTTGTTTTCCATCCAATTTAAAAATCAGCACATAATGCACACTGACCTGAATCACTAGCCTGTTCACTGGCAAGAAAAGAAAAGCCATGTGTCAACAACAGAGGAAACTGTAGCAACTGATTCAAATACGGAATCTTTCACAATTGCCATTGCTGAATCTATATTAAAATGGTACCTGCCTATGTCAACACTTGAAAGTTGTCTAAGAATTAAACTAAATTGAATTGATAGTTGTATGTTTACTACCTGGCAGCTGATATTTTGAAGTCACCATCTAGTGGCCATCAATGATATTGCATTAAATTCTACTAAATGCCAACCTCTGTTCCTGCAGCACAGTCAGCTTTTTCAGGGTATATACAGAAATCCTGGAGGTAAATGCAATACCTTTTAATACCATTTTTAATACCTTCTCAATTTTTGTTAAAACCAACACGCCATTGAGTTGCAGGTTTATACAGCAACACGTTTTCAGACCATTAAATGGAGTTTGAGATTTATAAAACTACACCCTCTTGGCCAATAGAACAATGCAGATAAGGAAATTCAGAATGGATTGGAAACACCTTGCATTTATTCCACCTTTAGAATAAAATTAATAGATGAAATAAAATGATAAATTAAAGCAGTTCAAAGAAACAAGAATTCACTGATGCCATAATAACCATTTAAAACTAAGCAAACCTTCTTCTGTATGTACAGACACCCAAATGATTACACATAGAAAATATTCCATGAGGCAAGTGAAATACAAGAAAACAGTAGTGCTGCAGTCAATCAATCAATCAATTATTTTAGTAATCGAGTATTCTACAGATTATTTCATTGATTAATCAGATAAGGAAATTTACAAAAGAGAGGTTTCCTTTTTTCGAAAAAACAACCTTTTTTATTGCCTAAATTGCATACAATAACAGGGATAGATGCTAATATTTTTAAGCCCTTATTCTGTTGGCAAAAGTACATTTTTGGTGGCTCAAATGTAAATCTTTTTCACCCAGACATCACCGGCACGGTCTGGTGATGTCTGCATTCACGTGCATATTAAGTAGCCATGCTGGGGGGGAGGGCCTGGTTTGTCTCTGGCAGCAGCTAAATTTACAGAAATTTCAAGATTAGTAGCAAACTAATAAACAGTTAGATTACAAACCGGAAGCTTTCGTTTTAGCTTGTTTGTAAAACATCACTATTTGCAGAGTAACATGCTGTAAGCTAGCTAGTTCTGTGGAATGGATGAGTACACTGGATGTAGCAGCATGTTTGCATGCAGCTTTAAATGATCCCAAACTTTCTGTTGTTTTCTCTTGCCTGTCTCTTCTCTTAACCCCTCACTATATTCATTGTCTTCCTTCATTTTGTAATCTGCACCGTCAGTCCCGCCCTTCAATGGCATTTATTGGCCAGGCGTCCATGCTTATGCAAGGTAACGTAACTCCATTGGTACAGGTCCTATCCCCTGACCAATCGGCTATCATAACCTTAACCTCTCGAGCTGCTTCGTAGGGCGGGTCTTGGCGTGAGATTCTTAAATTTGCATGCGGCGATGGATATAATATCACACAAACTTTACAAGCTCAACTTCATTAGACATAATAAAACAAATGGACAACTCATAGTTTGCAAAAAAAAAATAAAAAAAATGAATACCTCGTAAAATGGTGATTAATACCTTTTAATACCTTTTAATGACCTTCATTTTTACTAATTAGATTTACTACCTTTTAATCCTTTTTAAAACCCCGCGGACACCCTGTTTTTGCTAAAATAAAGCTAAAGATAGTTTGTAGGTGAGCTTTGGAGGTTTGAGGTTGGCAACATGTGTGGTTCTCTCCACTCTGGAAAGCATTGCAGATACTAATGATGGTGGATGGATGATAGTACTTCAAGGCAGTTTAGCATGGGAATTAGAATTTGGAAACGGCGGTAGTTACTTTAAAGGAAGTTTTTCCTCGCCACTGTCACACCAAATACTTGCTCTTGGGGGGAATTGTTGGGTTTTTGTAAATTATAGAGTGTGGTCTAGACGTACTCTATCTGTAAAGTGTCCTGAGATAACGTCTGTTGAATTGAATTGAATAATTAGTTGAAGCTACAGCTAATAAACAATAAAAAAGAGTCAGGTGTATCTATACAATAATCAGTTCTCAGCCAAAAGCCACATAAATGACCCATGTCTGATTCATTCTGTTGAGATGAAAACTGTACAATACTGCATGACATTACCTGAATGGCTTTCTACTACGTCTACAGCTGTTCAACTAACACAAGGTCAGACAAAGCAAGGTATGGCAAGCTTTGCTTCTTTTCTTGTTTAGTCTTTGAAACTATAAAAAAAATGTTGCGTCTGTTTTGCAAACATGACAAAAGCTCAGAGATGAAAAGAGAGACCAGCCGACAGTAGGTAGAGAAAAGGAGATAGCTTTACTATAAAGAAGGCGTCGCTAGCAGAAGTTGCAACATCTCATCATACACGCATACATGGTGAATATATTTATGCCATTTTCTGTTGAGTATGTACCTTACAAAAGCTGTTATTTTGCATATCGAAGCAAGACTTTGACGAGCTGCTCTGATACACATGGTATAAACAAGAAGATGCTAATATGAGAATTCATAAAAAAGCCAAACAGCATGTGATCAATCATTGAAAAAATCCAGTTGCAAATCTTGTATGTGCACCAGTTCTACACTTTGCAGCATTTTGAAATGAAAAACAAATACAAAGCTGTAAAACTGCACATCAACATTTTCTTTTCCCCCAGTAAAGTTGAGCTGAGACGATGCAGACAGTAAAAAGAGAGTCAACGTGCACGAATAAAAGGACAAGAAAAAAAGCACTGTGTATCAGCAACTATGCATAATTCTCTTTTCTTTGTTAGATAGCCACTTTACAACATTTCCCCACTGTGATCCACTTGGGAGGAACGAGGAAAGGCCATGTGGGAAGAAGGAGGTGCAGGTTTCCAGACCAGATCTGGAAGAAAACGCTTTCAACGAGTCCCGTGAGACTGAAGTTCGGACCTGTATGTTTCGACCCAACGTTTGATCTCTCAGTGCTTTTTCTTACCGTTTTCTTCCATTTCAGCAGCAGTCTCCTGTTTTTGTCAAGATGTCTGTGCTCGGTGCTCAAACTAACATTAGAGTGAACATACTGTAGAACAATGGCTTCAGAGAAAACACCCAGCTGATTAAAACTCAGAGGATATTGCTTTGAGTTTCTGCAGAGAGACAGAAGGGAACATGAGTTTTTGGAAAAGGGAATTGGAGACAGAGAAGTTGTGATTTTGGGGAAATCAGTTCATCGTTTTTGAAAGGGGTGAGAAATACCAGACCAGAATTGTTTTCAAAATGGCCGCCTGTCATCTGGACATATGTTGTGTTCCATTTTAGGGGCCCCCTCCTTCAAAGGCTCCTCGAAATGAGGTAAGAATTGCAGACTTCTTTCACCCAAATGTGGTTAGTTGATTGTGGGCCAGTCCCATGTTTAATTATGCATTTAGACGATCCTTGTCAACTTGATATATATCAGATAGGTTGACTCAAGCCACTGCAGGATGTAAATAATGACTTACAGTAACTCTTTGTGTGCAGACTGAAAATCTGTTGGTATTACAGATTTATATGAATATGTCTGCCCTTTCACCTGCTACACTGTTTGTCAGTTGTGTCCAAGTGATCTTATCTGAATCTATGACAAGATTATTTTTTGGGCATTTTTAGGCCTTTATTTTCGAAAGGACAGCTTAGACTTGAAATGGGTGAGAGACGGGGAATGACATGCAGCAAAGGGCAGCAGGTCGGAGTTGAACCCGGGGCCGCTGTGTCGAGGACTGAGCCTCTTTATATGGGCGCGCGCTCTACCATGTGGTAGAGCGCCCATATCACACCATTCATAACCCTATTTCCAATGACAAATTGTGACATAACATAAGGTTATGTAACATCTTTTGTTTCTAGCGTTCTCCGCCTGTTTTGGGGACGACTTTCTGAGACTAACTTTGGGCACTGCTTGGTCTGTATGAGGCTTGACAGTCTCATATATAGAGCAGGAGCAGACTCAACCTTCAGTCCTCTAAGGTGGCCCCTGAAATGAGACTAGCTATGCAACAATAGGCATGTTAGGTGAAAGGCATCCTAGGAAGGAGTCGATGCATTCTCAGAGAGATGACAAATGTATAACAGTTTAAAGGAGGGGAGTTTGTTCTAATAAGTCAGCAAATGCATGTTTTTAGGCCTACTAGCAGTTTGTGTGTGACAATGCTACAAACAGTATATTCCAGGAGCACTTACGTCTTATTTACAACATATAGACAAATAATCTAACGTCTTCCTCTTTCACAATATAGAATCCAAACCATCATCAAACAAGTGACTGATAGACTTGCCACAGTCAGTATACATCACAAAGCAAAGGGCAACATAGAGTGAAGGATGATTCTTGTTACTTTTTCAGAGTGCAAATGTTAGTCAAAGCTACATTACAAAGGTGCATGACAGACTAAAGATGCACCTGTCGCTTTTGCTTGGTGGATAAAGATTTGTGACTTTTTGTTTCCTTTTTTCGGATAAAGCATTTTTCTGGGGAAATCGACTTTTAAATATTTACAAATATAAGAGATTTTCTTCATGACCTACATGTACAGAATATATGTCAAATAAATAATAAGCAATAATATTGATTTTTTGAGTGGTGGAAAGGTTATGTTACATAAATCTGAATAACAACACAGAGTAACTGTAATACAACATGAGTACGAGAAGAGCAGCACAATGGACAGATAAACGTGACATTTTTCATGTACCATGACAGGTATGCGGTTTTGTTTACAGCAGAAAAGCCAGCTGCTACAAATATCACAAACACCCTGAACATACTGTTGTGTGTTTAATGCCTCTCATGATGAACAATAACTGAATCTGGAGACATCATTATTCTGGCTCTTTCTAGTGTGAAACAACAAAATAAGTTGGTCAAAAATGTGTATATAACAATTATTAAATTAAGGACTAATATTAATACTATCCACATAATGTAATAAATAGAAATATAAAATAAATAGTTGAAATACAATGTGAACTCCAGTTGCTAACTGCAGTGAAGATCTTTTTGATTTAACATTGGAGGGTTTAATAGTGCCGTTGAGTAGCAGGTAAGTAGAGTATGAGTGGTGAAAGAAAAGAGCACACCGTGATCATTTAGTATCAAATAAAGGATTAGCTGTCAGTCCATCAGGCTGCTAACAGAATGGCTACATGACAAATATGGTTGTAGGTCAAGTGAAATACTGAGCATACATACCTCTAAAAACTTTTTCTGTTAGTCAAACAGTTTTCTTTTTTCTTTCTTCCTCTGCAAAAAAAATAAGCTGATACGTTTCATTTCAAAGGTGGCTGTGAATTGAATGTATATATTTTCATGCTGCAAATCTTTTTTCATTTAATTCAAGTATCCAAAGCGTCCCTAACGTTGTCTTTTTTTTCATCTGTAATGTTTAACAAATGAATTGAATTTATAAAAACTAGAGAGAGGGAAAGAGGTGCAGATCCCCTGCAAAGGTGGGTTCAGACTGAACGGTGTGTTTGCATATAAAGTCGACGTGAGAGGATGAATGAATTGTGTCCATGGGAGTAAAAAATGTTTCAACTTGAGCAAAACCTTTCGCCTATTCCGAGGCGTTATGACTCCCATTCATCAACATACAGAGACCAGAAAAGAGAGAGAGTCTGGAGGGGAGTTCCAGAAAGAACTAGAGGTTGGTGGGCGTGTTACTAGCTGACAGATAGCGCCTGTATATTGGCTGTATAAGGCCAATAAACACTGACTAAAAATAAATATCCAGTGGTGAATATTTTGGGAAAAACGCAAGGCATGTAGTTTGAACACACCCTTGGGATCCCAGCCTCTCGTGCTGCATTCATGCACCATGGAAAAGAACATAGACGTTAGCTTCCAACTTGAAGACACATCTCAGTTACAGTTACACCCACTTTGTGGTTGGGACCACAAACTTCCATAATTTTGGTGTCACAATTGAGAAAATACATAGATGAATGTAGATGAATATGTAGCCTGTCCATTTAAAAAAATAAGGTTCCCTATCATAATAAGTCATTATGTGATCACCATGTTTGATTGACGTCACAAAGTCTGTTTTGGTATAAAACATACTTTCAAAGGTTTGACAAATAATACACTAAAGTACAACTGTCAATATTTAACTGTTCCCATTTGACATGAATGCAGCATTAGCCTGCATGCTAACTAGGGAGTTTTTGGGCTGTGGTCTACTTGTGTTTCTCAAGCAAAACTAACATTCCTCTCTGTTGCCTTCCATTTCTCTTGCACTAAGTTACTATCATGCTCCAAAATAAAAAAAAAACAACCATGGGATTCATTAACAACATACTGTAGCAGAGCTTGGTGCCTGTGGCAGAAAGAGCCTTTCTTGTGGCGGCCATTTTGAACATCTGCACTACAACATTGGATTAGAGGTAAGAAAAACATGTCTATCACATCGTACAAGGCAAAGTGAATAAAAGCATGTGATTTAGCCTGCAAGTGGTATAAAAGAAACCCAAAATGTGTACTTTTACTAACCAGATTAAACCTAAAATGCTATGGAGGAGGTGACAGTGCATAGTTTTGCAGGGCACTAAAATGTGTGCCAGGACTGTATACAGCACTCATTAAGATTCAATGACTCGTCTACCAGCTGTGGAAAAACTAAAATCTTTCATTGCGTAAATATCAATATGATAAACATATCTGCCGGCATCCTGTTGAGTTTGATGATTAGAAGCTGATATGTTACAGGACGGGGCCAGTGTGTGTGTGTGTGTGTGTGTGTGTGTGTGTGTGTGTCAGGGACCTCTTGTGTGTACTTTACTGGGATGCTACACAGAGGTATGAGGGGCGTATCAGGAAGGAGAGCAGTGACACTGAAAATGTTCGGAGCAGAAACAAACTAAAGAAAAACGCTCTAAAGAACGCTTGTTGATGCTTCCAAGTGCTGAAAGCTGCCCCGAAGGCACACTTCATGTCTGTGTTAGGGCAGGCAGAGCGCAGAGGAAAACAAGCACTGTCCTCTTTGTCCAAACTTCACCTCCAATGGGCCAATTTCTCAAAGCTGGAAACTAAAATAAAGATGTGTGGTCTAATTCCACTCCCGTGTTCCCCTGTTACTTTTTCTGCAGAGGAAAGCCTACACAGTCTCTAGACAGGCCCTGCTGCCTTCCCTCTGTGTTAAATGTGTTTCATATATTAATATATTCCTGTGTGTGTTTGTGTCTGGTGTATGGTGTTGTGGTTTTTATCGTAACACCCTCAGATCCCAGGGTGCCGCTGCGTCCCCCGTGCAGCGCTACGCCAGCGAGTAGATGGCGTTGACAGGAGACGTGGCCTCAGAGCTCTCATTGCCCTCCGTTTCGTCCTTGTCCTTCTTCACCGTGTACTGGCCGATGAAAGAGCCGTCCTCATTGAACTGGCCATCGCCGCCTTCGCCGTAGTCTACCAGGCTGTCGTCGCTCTCCTTCACGTTGCCGTCCAGCGACGTCTGGCTGCCCTGGAGGGGCTTGTTGTCCTCATCGCTGCTGCAGAGGCGCACAGAGAGCAGAGTTAAAGGTTGAAATGGGAGGCCGGATGCTGTTACAGTGTTAGCAGGAGTTCAGGCCCCAGTCGTCCCCATCGGCACAGGTTATAAGGGGAAAGTGAAAGGTTATTGGGATGGCAGGTAAAGAAATGATGTTAATTCCATAGTTTCAACTTTGCAAACTCTTGGTGAAGTGACTGAACGTTTAAGTCACTCAAGGTCTTGTCAGACTAGAATTTAGATTTGTACGATTCATTTCTTTTCCCTAAAAGGATAGGTTTAAATAATTTCAAGTCAATATGAATATAGTACTCACATGCTATATGTCATTTGGAAGAGTTCTCTGTATTAATGTCTCCTAGTAGCCATACTGGCCATGAAGGGATTCTTTCGTAGAGAGATTACATTGTGATTGATGGGGACAAACCCCCGGTCCTCGTCTACGAAAAGCTAATATAAAAAATCCAGTGGATATATTCTTCCTGCTAAGTGTGTGCAGGTTTATTGCTGGTGTTTTGTCCCAGCAACAAACATACATGCAGTTACCAGGATGTATCCCTCCTATACTAAAAATAATGTAACTTTGGAAGATACCCGCTGCGTCATGATCCGAACGGACAGAAGAAATGATTACAACTCTCTCAAACATATTATGGAATGTGAGTACTGAATCAAGAGAGACTTGAGAAAATACAAACCTATCCTTTATAAAGATAGCTGCGTTTGCATTTTATGCCAAAAATGCTTGTTGATCTAAAGTTAAAAGTCGATTTTGCAGAACACAGTACTCGCCTAAAAGCAACCCTGTCTCCTGAAAAATTACATTTATATAAAAGTAATGTGTTTTATAGGGGATGTAATTGCCTGGATTAAGTTCTATATCAGCATAACATTGAATTTATCTGCAAACTGTTGCCACATTGCCAATGCAAAACTTTTATACTGAAGGAATCGATCACTGTCTACATATTTCATTTGTTTTTATCCTTCTCTAGCTTTAACCCCCTAACCTAACAACATGTGGGACGCTTAAATGATCTGTGATAACTGTCCCCATGACTTCTGTATACTGGATGACAACACCACACTTCCTGGAGTGGAAAAAAAATACTATATACTGTATATAATAAACGTATTTGGCTGAGCAAATAAGTAAACACACAGTGTTTGGTAGGAGACAGGGGTGATTAAAAGAGATTAATACTGTCGTCAAAAATTCACATAAGATATTTGCATACACATGCTAAATGGTGGCCATATTCTGACATGAGATCTGAGCATGAAACGTCATTGCACCTCAGTTCAGAGCATGGCTGCATGTCTCCTAACTCCGATTTAAGGGGGGGAAGAGAATTTCATGCACAAGAAGAAAGATACAGACTAGCATTAGCTTTCTTGTCTCAGATCAAGCCAGTAGCATAACAGCAGGTAAATGCACTTAAAGGATGCAAAAGTGAGATTTCTTTTATTTCTCTGCTTAGGTCGGTTTTATGCATTTATTCTGTTTTCAAACATAATATATTCAGATTCCCTTGGCGAGGACATGAACTACACTGTAGCTTCTCAGAATCACCATGCTCCATGCTAAAACACTTTGGGAACCACAGACATCACTCGATACATTTTTAGAAACTGTACATGTTAATAATCAAGAGCACAAACGGTCCACAGCAGATGCAGCACAATTACAGTCCGACACAATTCAAATCCAGCATTCGACTCTGATCAAAGTCAAAATCCAGTATTTATTTGATCAATCCACAAAAAAAAATATTTTAGAGAAGAGCGAGAGACAGTGAGAGAAGCAGAGATAGTGAAACAATGGACGCTTTCAGAACACATGCTGACATGTAACAAGGTGAAGAGATGAAGAGCGGGAGTTGAGCATAAATGTAAGGGAAAGGTTGTCATCTTTTAATCAATTAGAATGTTAACTAGTCAAGAATATCCCCTCTTGGTTTTTGAAAATGAATTTGAAAAGCAGCTTTTGCTGTTAATGAGTCAGTTCATCCAACTGACCAAAGCATACTGTATACAGAGCCAACACAGCAGACATGTGTCACTGTCCAAATACTTACAGACTGCAGCGTAAATGCATATTTGTGAAGAAAGAAAAGTGTGGTCACTACAAGTGCCCAGAAGGCCTGTAAGTTGTGGATTCAGGTGTTGGCTGCAGGTGCAGATGTCCTCATCATGACTTATAAATACATCAGATACAGTGTGCAGGAAGGTGAGCGGCTGGCAGCTAGAAAGTGGCTCTGTGGTTCCATATCTTTTGAGTGTGCCAGCAGTAGATCAGAAGGACATCTCTCCATGCACCAGTGCCACTGAAATGCTTCAAGATTACATCTCTTACAGCTAATTAAATTCATGTGGCCTTTGGAGTCTTTCTCCAGCCGCCTGCCCTGATCACATTTGCCAAGAGAGAGCCTTTTATTTCAGTGACTTCAAAATGTCTTCAGAATGAAAGAGGGCAGAGTCGGGGTGATTCAATTTTCTGATTAGGTGATTTTTTTTTTTTCTTTCCTAGAAGAGCAAAGGTGGGGGAAGTAAGTTGGAAAATGGTAGTGGGTTTCAGATAACCTTCATTGCATGACAGAACGTAAACTTGCTCATCTGCAGCGCTCATTAAATCTTATGAAATCTTATTAAATCTTATGAAAATGACAGATTGACACAAGTCAACTCTTTGTGTTTTGTTTTGTTTTTTTACTTCTTAACTTGAAAGATTTAGAGACATTGTATGAAATGCTTTCATTTCACAGATACAATTTAATTTAAATTTAAATTTCAATGTCTCTAACAGACATTAGTCAATTAACATGCACTGCAAATGAGCAATAGAAGATGAGATTTTCTTAAAGCAGGATCAAGAGGACTCAGGTGGAGACTCTTTTCCTTTCATACCTTTCAAGAGACCTTTGGACCAATGAGGAAAAGAAAAACCAAAAAGAGACAAAGGACACAGACATAAAATGAGAAGGGTAGAACAGAAAGACAGTGACGACACAGATTGGCAACCAGACATGCTAAATACACAGATACTGATATATGGGAGATGAGAACAACATTAACATGTATATATCTTTGCTAAGGGAAGAGGTAAATCATCCTAAACCTAATGGCATAAAACAAATAAAGTAGAAGTTTGAGCTTTGAATGAAATTAATGATATGTCTTTTTTTTCATGAGAGAAGGGCAGCATAGCACGTGTCGGGGCCTTCTTATTCCAGCTTGTTACAACTTGGGTCTTGTTTTTCTGGTTTTGGCCATTATTGCTATTAGTTACTAACACTGACGTCACCAATTGCTGAGATATGGGAACACGGGGACTTCACAACAACAAAGTTTGAGGTGGCAAGAAACACGAGCAGTCAGACAGATTGCCACAGCCCAGCATCCTAAACACTATACATCGGGAGATTCCACACCTCATGATTCATGCCGTCCAGTCGTACAGTATCCATGTTACTGTCTGACATTAAGGTTGGGCTGTAAACAAACCAACAGTTTATCTAGGGTTGGGCATCGATTTTAACAATTCTGATTCCAATCCCGATTCTTTCTTTTGATACTGGTTCTTATTGATTCTCGATTCCAATTCTTGGAGGGGGGGAGTTGAAACGGATCACATGCTTATTTCACAGAAAAGAGGAACATTTTATTTTAATTCAATTGTTTCCAGGTATTTTCAACCTAAAATGAAGCCAAACTAGAGAGCTGCTTACTGTGCTCCATGGCTGCAACACAACAAGCGCCTATAAGTACTGTGGCCGCTATGGAAACAAAAACTTGCGCATGTTAAATTTGGAAAACTACAGTACATACACCAGGTGGAAATTCTTACTCTTCACCTATTCTCTTCCAAATAAATCTGGTAGACCTGGAGCTTTGTTTACAACCTGTATAATGGTCTGAGTGCCCGTGTTTCCTGACCCGTCTGGCTTTTAAGCGATGTTGCTGTATTCCCAGATCTCAACAATGAACTTGGGTTGTACAATGCTGATGGCCATCTACGAAAAGTAAGACCCAGATTGTAGTAAATACAATGTATCCTTTAACAACTACACTATAAAATATTATGTGTTTTTCATGTGGGTTGACAAGTAAACCTGTTTTTCTTAAAATAGTTCATTCTTCTCCTGCAACTATTGAAGCTCCTCTGAAAGAAGACAGAATGCAGAACAAGATGGAGATAACAGGACAAGCTATAGTACTGTATGTCCTTCCTGATGCTTTTACTTTGTAAAGTATTTTCTACTTACAAGATGCATGGTCATACCTTTATTTGTCTGGATCTTTGAAGTGTTTGTTTAATCTTTTGTCCTCCACTTGTTTGTTGCCTGAATCAGTTCCTTAAGGGTGTCAAACTGTGCCAAACATCGATGGCCCGGTCTCCCTGCCCTTTCTACAACCCAAATTGATTTCCCTCGCAATCTCTCGCTCCATGCACCTGGTGGTGGATGCTTTTTAAATGTCAGCCAGCAGAGGAAAAACAATGCAATTAACCTCTAGAAGGGTGAAAAACATGTAAGTGCCTTAGCAAGAACAAAAAACAACTGGAGCTGCTTCCTGGGATCAGACCTGTACTGCTGGAGCAGCTGATCTATGGAGAGCCTGACTTGAGAGAGCCTGTACTGGTATGGGGACGGATGCTTCTTTGGTCTTTTATTTACAGGAAGAAGTTCCAGACAAGCTCTTTTGGTATTGACTAATCCATATGCAACTCAGCGTGAAAGAAATGCACAGACAATACTACGCAATATTACATTAAAGTGCTCATATTATGCTCATTTTCAGGTTCATAATTGTATTTAGAGGTTATACCAGAAGGTTTATGTGGTTTAATTTTCAGAAAACACCATATTTTTGTTGTACTGCACATTGCTGCAGCTCCTCTTGTGTTGTGTTGAGTGTTGAGCGCTCTGTTTTAGCTAAAGACTGAGACATCTCACTCTACCATCTTTGTTTGGAGTCGCACATGTGCAGTAAGCACTAGCTAGTCAGTTGCAGAGCATGAGGGAGTGCCATGCTAGCAGCTAGGCGAGCATTATAACGTGTGTTACAAAGTGACGCACTTTTGTCACGGAATTAAAGGCTGGACTACAATAGATCTGTTTGGAGCAGTTTGTGAACAGTGTTTTCTCTGGAAGATGGTAAGTCTCTTTGGGGTGGACTTTGGGCTTTTTCACTTTGTAAACCTCTTGCGCCCAACGCAAACCTAAAATGGGTTGGTCTGAAGTAGCTACATTACTCATAGGTGTGGTTTGGGTATAACGTGCAATAAACCAATCAGAACGTTACCTCACATTGCTTTTAAAAGCATGCACGCTTGTTCCATGCTTGCCTGATTGCTATTATAATGGCGGCTTGCTAGGCGCACGCTCTTAATACATCCATGGGCGCACGCCAGGAGCGGTTCACAGCCAAGGAGACCGACGTTTGCTATTGATTTTTCTTTTTGACAAAATGTAAATAAAGAAATGTCACAAAAACAAACTTTCCGATGTTTTGGGCTCACTCTCACTGAATCACGAGGTTATGAATGCAAGGTGATATTTTTGCAATGTAGTCTAACATTAGCCCGTGGTTTACCTAAATATAGACGATGCAGCTCTTCTATTTCTCCTCTCCTGTGCTGTGCTGCTGCTGGGGCATTTGGGTTAAGTGGCATCGGCACATCCAGTTCAACATCACATCTCCTTAAGTCCTCTAATATTTCCTCATTTATGTCATCAACACATCCATGATTCATGGAAATGTTGTGTAAAACAAGGTCATATTTTTCCTTGTATTTATGTATGGTTTGCAAAAATGGGAACTGCTGGGTCCGTGAGATGAGAGAAGCAAAGTGTATGTGCGGTGTTCACACTCTACATTACGGCCAAGCATGCGCCCTTAAAATAGCATCTGAATAACGTGCCACTGACTTTAGACTAGGTTTTTCCTGGTCTGTGGCGGAATTGTTTTCTGAAACTGCAAAATAGCACTAGGGAATGTTTGTGCTGGAACACGCCTCCTCTTTTTGCTGAACCGCCCCGGGAGCGCAAGTGTATTCCCTAATTTACCGACGTGAGTCTGTGGAGGGAAAAGTCCGCTATGCGTCGGGTGCAAAATAGGAATGATACATGCATCGGTGTACAAAGTCAATTGCGCTGGGTGCAAGCTAGGGCCCCTTAGTCTGTTAACAGGAATGTAACAATCAACCATTTGTGGTTTAACCTCTATCAAAGGCTGTGCTAATCGACCATAGATTGACCCCCGGAGCTTTACAGTACCAATCTCTTGTCTAGTCTGGGTGCTTTATCTAACAATGTTAAAAAAGAGGCCTGTAACATAGGTGTACTTGACTTTCTGTCTTTTGTGATGCAGTTGGATTTTATTTACCTTTTTTATCTGTTTCTACTGTAAAACACTTTCTAACTTTGTTTTGAAAGATAATACATACATTAAGTTATTATTATTGTAACTTGCTTTTTTGCGGCCTTCTGGTTTGCATTGTTAACAGTTCAAATGTATTACAATCATAATAAATAGATAGATAGATAGATAGATAGATAGATAGATAGATAGATAGATAGATAGATAGATAGATATATAGATAGATAGATAGATAGATAGATAGATAGATGGATGTTATTTCTGTTGTGTTGTGTGTTTTTTGTGTTTATTTACTTCCATGTCTTTTGGGGGACCAGTTGCAATAAACAGACATAGTGACTAATGCACGGTGCTGTGCTTTCTTTCTCTGAAGATTAGATAGTTTGGTTGATTATTGGATGGAGAGTTTGACACCCGTAAAGGAACCAAAGCCTGGCACTCAGCTGCATCCTGTCCCTCTCTCTACTAATCATATTTCATCACTATGGTTTCAGTTATGAGGTGTCCTCTGTCTCTATCATATTCTGCTTAAAAAACGACAGCAGGCCAGTTGCACTGATACTGCTTACATCAGGAATGAAATCTGCTGCACTCTTTGCAGCCTGATCAAAGAGCCAGCAGTGCATTCATCAGGCAGACTGTCCTGTTTGCTCTCCCCAAATAAGCTACGCCTTATCCAGCCAACGTTCTCCCCAGCTCAGAGGAAACATCTGCCGCCCCCGACATGCACAGGCCAAGAGAGATGCCGTGCCGAAACCAAGTACCTGTTCTCGTTTTCGTTCCTGTCAGGGACAGATGACCCATTTCAGCATGGGGGAGAGAGAGGGACGAGACGTGAGGAAACAGGGGAGACAGTAAGAGAGAGGAAGTGTAGAGAAAGACAGAGGAAGGAAGGAAGGAGGACAAGCTCCACATGATACATGCATGTAAATCCTTGCATGCACACAAACACACAAACACAAACACACACAGAGCTGAGTGTAGCAGTAGAGATGGAGTCTGTCAGAATCAGAGCAAAGCAATGACCTGGATTGTAGGAGAGGGGACAGGTATTAATGTTAGACTCATTATTGATAAAAAAAAACAAAAAAAAACAGGATCTCACACACTGGAGATGGATGAATCACACAGTATTAGGCTCGACAGCACAGCACCACGCAGGTGATTATACATGCACACATCTTTTGAAATGCAATGCCATCCGATGCACCGCTATGTCAATCAAAGACTGTTATTCCATACTAGGGCTGCAACTAACAATTATTTTCATAGTCAATTAATCTGTCAATTATTTTCTCGATTAGTTGTGTGGTCTCTAAAATGTCAGAACATGGTGAAAAATGTGGTTCAGTGTTTTCCAAAGCCCAAGATGACTCAAATGTCTTGTTTGATCCACAACTCAAAGATATTCAGTTTACTGTCACAGTGGAGAGAAGAAACTAGAAAATATTCACATTTAACTAGCTGGATCCAGAGAAGTTTTACTTTTATTCATAAAACATTAACTGATTAATCGATTTTCTAAATAGTTGCCGATTAAATTATTGGTTGATGGATTCATCTTTGCAGCTCTTTTCGAATACTTTTAGCAGAAACATTTTACACCAAAGCAGAGCTACACGCTGATAAGACATTCCCTACTGCTTTGGATATGTATACCATAGACAGTCTGAATATAATAAGGCAGGATCCTTGCTCTTATGTGTGTTATGTCGGTATGTTGTCTTTTCAGTAGACCCAAGCTCATAATAAGATTCAGAGGCCTATTTTCAATTCAGAGTGTCTACAATCAGAGATACAAGTTTTAGTGCCACTCTCACACAGCGGAGTTAGAACATGTACTGTACATCTTAATACAGATTTAGCCGGTTAAATTCAACATGTTTTTAGTCAAAGTGGACAGATACAGAAAAGACAGAGTCATTCTTCATGAAGAAGAATGAAGCCACAGAGATCAGTGGGACCTGGAGGGAACAAAAGACACATCACTTACCAACAGAACATATAGTACTCACATTTCACAGCTATGCCTAACTGTATATGTTCAGTTAGTCCACTGCACAACACACACCATGTGCGTCCTTCACATTAGGCAAGGTTTAGGAGCTGTCCACATTTACAAGATGGTGTTCATATTGTAACTAGAACGTTGGCTAGCAGGACGCAATGGTGCCTCAGCAGCTTGAGCTAGAAATTCTTCATCCACATTAATGCAGACAAATATGAAAACACTATTTAAGTGTGAAATATCTCTGTCCACATCCACATTTTCGCATAGTTTCTTCTTTAAAAGCTTTCCGTCCACAGAAATGCCAGAAGGTAAACAACTTTCTTCTCTCTGAGTTAACAAGCGACAACACTGCTTTGGAATGGTAAAGATGTTGGATAATCTTGGTTACGGCTAGTTAACATAAGTTATATATCCCTTCTGTTGCCTTCGACTTTCTCTCGGATCCCTTTTTTAGCCGATCACACAATACAGAGCATATCACAGGTCATTAAGCTAATTAAGGACAGTCGTTCCTGGGCAGCTGCGGTAAGACCTTTATGTGTGGTCATCATCAGTGTTAGGAGTAACATGTTATTGTAATTCCAGTACTTTTGGCCGTAACTAGAAATGAAATAATTTACTTTTTCACATGAAATAACGCAATTACAACTGCTGAAATTCAAATGAGTTCATTACTTTTTGTCTTGATCATCGAATCAGACAAACATCAAGAAGAATCAATCAATTGATTTAATCAATTAAGAAACAGTCAAACCGCGTTAGACTTTCACTGAACATAATAACTAGGCCTATCAAATCATGTCTATTGTGTTTTATTGTTCCACTGCTTTTATCATAGGGATAATGGGTACACACACAGCAATGTGACAGTTGTGTTGTCCCACACTGTACCACAGCAACACTAAAATGATATAGCTATGTGTGCATTAATAGGAGAATTAAAGCAGCCTTTAACTCCCTTGTAACTCTCAGATAAGTGACTAGTAGCTGTAACTAATGACTCATGTTCAGCAACTTGCACATTACAGGTCCTCATACAGCATTAACTGATGTGACAATAACAAAACAGTACAAGATGAAACTGGTGTTTTCAAATGTCTCTATGAAGCGTTTTTGAAAAACTTCCCACTGGGGTGGAAAAACAGCAGCCTGGAGAGAGAAAGACGTGTTTCAGACGTATCTGCATTAGCGTTGGAAGTATATCATGATTACCAGCATTACCAATTCTAACAGCACACCTAGGACTAATTGATCCAGGCTGGCACTTCTGACCACTAAAACGTCTCTCATCTGATCCATATTTCTGAGATAAAAACCCTCCTCTGGACTTGCATGACTTACTGGTGACAATGCTGCATCTGGCACCGATAATAGAATAAGGGCTTTCTAAAAAAGGTTTTTCAGCAAAGTCTCTCTGCCATCGTTTAAACGATCTCATATCCTCTACAATAAATAGAAGGAGCTGGAAGTGGACACCATGCATAATTTAATATTCAAAACATTTGCCAACAAGAGCTCTAAGCGTTCCTGCAGTGTCAGTAAATACCAGGCCTTTGCGATTTTGTTGTTGAAGGGAATTCATACCTAGCTTTCACCAGTTCAACATGTCCTGTACTGCAGCTGTATTGCTGCTATAGTACGTAATATAGTCTTCATACAGTTTACAAAGCAGTTAAACAACCTAAGCTATCTAACACAAATTGCCTCGACCGCTAAAAAACTTTCAAATAATTTCATAGTTCAGCTTACAAACAAAGCGAGCCACTGATGGTGTGGGTGTCATTCAGGTTGTGGTACATACTTACTGGTAATCAAAGGATCCATCCTCTTTCTGATCTACTGGGTCCAAGGGGAGATCTTTTTTGTCACGGACTGAGGAGAGAAGAACAAAAGTAACATGTTCAGCATTTTGCTGAGAGCTCCACTGATGTTATGGTTAGATTTGACAGTCAAACCGTCCACATGTTGAGGGCTTTCCACAGTTAGTTTTAACATAAAATCCTTCTGTTAGTCCTCATCTGGACATTTAGTTCCATATGTCTTCAGCTTTCATTTATTAAACTGTTACTGTAACACTGTGTCCCAATTCCATACTTATGTCCTAACAGTCCATATATCATATATAAAGCAAACAAATGTAAACTATACACTATTCTGGCACAAGATGAGGACATGATACAAGCTTGCTGCTCCTTCTCAAAGTAAAAATGTGTTTCTGTTCTTTCTTGACGTTTTCTGAGCTGCTGCCACAGTAATTCATGTAGTATGCATTAGGAACACAGTGCACCTTTTAAAAACACCTGTTTAGTAGCAGTTATTTGACATTGGGTTGGGTCTGTAAGGTATGTCAGGGCTTCAGTCAGTACGGAAAACACGCTTCACTCCCAGTGTCTGTGTGGATTCCTCTCATTAGTCTTTTTCCTGCTTGCCCCTTTTCTGGGAATTACTGGAATTGTTGGGTATTTGTAAATTATAGAGTGTGGTCTAGACCTATTATATCTGTAAAGTGTCTTGAGATAACTCTTATTATGATTTGATACTATAAATAAATTGAATTGAATTGAATTCTGTTATAACCCTTAGTTGACAAAGCTCATTAGTGTTAGTTGTTAGTTGTACAGCACCACAGTTCAGCACCTACCTAGATATTTTGTGAAACCAGTCACGCAACCAGCACCTAGACATTATAGAAACTGCAAACATTAACACGACTCTACTGTTGTACCAAACCATTACAGTGTCACACATGATCAGCTTCAATGTAGCGTAAAGATTTTTCGATTATTCGCCTGGACAAGGAGAACACAGTTGTTGTACATTTTAGTAATTGTTTTGGAGTCATAAATGGACTGACTGTGTGGTATTAGATACAAAGTCTACAAATGCACACTGTTACACTCTGATGTGTCCGTGTAGATAGCAGCCAGTTGCTGTTTTTTCTTTAGCTCTGTGAGGACCTGTGGTTTTTATTTTCCCGTGCTAGCCGGGTGCTGACATTTTGAATACTGCTCTTTTGTTTTCCCTCTAAGCAGCCACACAGGTTTCTGCACTTACACAGTTCCACTTCAAAAAGAAGAACAAATACTGATACTGAAATAGTTTTACAGTAGCTAATAAACTCAGCACATAAAAGTTTCACAACATATGTCAGTAACCAAATAACTACAATAGTAAGAGCTTACATTGTCTTGTAATGGACCAAAGTATGAAACATATATATCAAACTATATGACTAAAACTTAGATGTCACACCAAATATAACTATATTTCAAAAGTAGTGCCATAACCAACATCAGCCTCTTAAAGACACCCAAGTGTGTGTACATGAGACCCTAAATCACTGCACATTTGCTATCTTTCTACGGTGGCCCTGAAGTGCAAATCACGACAGCAAATATGAAAACACTTCAACAAATCACAAAGCACGACGGCAAATAGGAAAACATGACAGCAAATATGAAAACCCTTCAACAAAGCACAAAACACAACGGCAAATAGGAAAATACGACAGCAAATATGAAAACACTTCAACAAATCACAAAACACAACGGCATTAACTTCTACCGGAAAAGGTAGGGCCTATCTAGTAGAGGACGGACCGTCCTGATTGGACAGCCGCACTGTCTGTCTTTTAACAGGAAGGAGAGGTGAAAAAACACAGAAAAGCGCCTCACTGTCTACGCTTTTAACAGACAGACTAGCCGTTTCTCATTTCAAAACACTGGACAAAATGGATGTGGAACTGTGAACTGTGCTGTTCAATTTGCTTGCAGGAGGAGAATATTCTGTCAGGAACTTTGCCTGCAACGTGTGAAGGTAGGTAACGTTACCGACACTGATAGGCTTTACAGTTTTTGATTGCTTTGATGCAGCAGTCAACTCAAACTCCACATTTTCAAAACAGTTAACACACAGGCGGAAACAGTGCCACTTATGGTCTAAATGACACATTTTGTTTGCAAAAGGCTGTTACCGTGCCAAAACATTTAAAATATGCAACAAAAGCTAATTTTGCCTTCAAACAACACCACTTGCAAACAAGTGTATGAGCTCTTCCAATCAACCATTACACAGTGGACAACAAAATACTAAATACAGCGAATCAGTGCACCACTGCTTGTCACTGTAGAAGAAATGGATCAAGAATCAGAAATGCTTTGATGCAAATTTTATTGATTCCATTGATTCTTATTTTCAAACTGTGGCTGAAAACTGAAATACTGTAAATATTACACATAATACATGTAAACCAAAATAATTTCTATTAGAGTATAAGAAATTAAGAAAATAAAAATAAAATCTATTAGAGTATAAGAAATTAAGAAAATAAAAATAAAATCTATTACAGTAAAGTATAAACATCTATTACTGTAGAGTATAGGAAATAGCCACTATTACAGTTTTTCTTGATTGCTTTGACCTGCTTAAAGAAACTGGGATCCATTCGGTTTTCATCATCACTGTCTCAGCAGAGCAGAAGACACCTCTTGCAAATGTGTTAACCCTTTCTCATTGGATTGACACATTTTCCCCACCCTTTTGCAGAACAGTTAACATGGATGTCATTCAAGCAGTCCAAACTCCGTTGTTTTAGCTATGGTAACCAAACAGAAACCATCTGTTCCTAACTATTAGAAACTACCTACATCAGTATGAAATCACTGAAGCACCTGTTTGACACTCCTTCACACAAATCTTCAATTAGCAATCAGTCTGCAGGCCTTAAAGGTGCAGCGTCTGTGTTGTTCTTTGCCAACATGGATGGAAGAGGTCTACCGTAAGTCAGAAGAGACTGAGTATCAATAGTGGCTATTTCTTATACTCTACAGTAATAGATATTTATACTTTACTGTAATAGATTTTATTTTTATTTTCTTAATTTCTTATACTCTAATAGATTTTATTTTGGTTTACATGTATTTTGTGTAATAGTTACAGTATTTCAGTTTTCAGCCATAGTTTCAAAATAAGGATCAGTGGAATCAATAACATTTACATCAAAGCATTTCTGATTCTGGATCCAATTCTTTGCAAGAAGGCACATTTGTCAGCAAATGTCACTGGCATGAAAGCTACGCACAGTACTAGGCTACAATGACAAGCAATGGTGCACTGATTCATACTGAGTGCTGTATTTTGTTGTCCACTGTGTAATGGTTGATTGGAAGAGCTCATACACTTGTTTGCAAGTTGTGTCGTTTGAAGGCCAAATTTTCTTTTGTTGCGTATTTTAAATGTTTTGGCACGGTTAGAGCCTTTTGCAAACAAAATGTGTCATTTTGACCATGAGTGCCACTGTTTCAGCCTGTGTTAACTGTTTTGAAAAATGTGGCGTTTGAGTTGACTGCTGTGTCAAAGCAATCAAGAAAAACTGTAAGACAATGATGAAGAAACTACACCACTACACAATTACATGAAGTACCTTCATGTTACAGTATGCTTAAATATACTTGTGATACAATTCTAATGTTACCAGGACAGGTTGGATAACTACTGGCCTAACCTAAAGCTTTCTCCTTCTGTCTGCAAATAACTACTGGCCTAACCTAAAGGTTGTATAACTACTGGACTAACATAAAGCTTTCTCCTTCTGTGTGCAGTCTTGAAGCAACACCATCATCGGCAGCTGTGTCTGATCGCCCTTCATGTTGAATATACAGTACAGTATATAGTAATGTTTGAATACATGTTATAATAAAGATACACGTTTCGTTAATGTTTTTTTTAAAGCTTGTATACTTAACAAGTTATTAAAACAGGTAGCATCTGAATATAATTATTCAGTTAGAAGTTTCCTGTGTCTAGGTCATAATTTGATGGAAAAAATAAACATTGAAAACAGTTTATATTATATACACACCCAAAAACTTAAAGAAACTTAAAGACAAACCAGTTAATTTAATGCATTTATTTTTTGAATGGCAATCTCTAATATAATATATTATATACTTCTCCGGGAACCATCACCTTATCGTGGTGGAGAGGTTTGTGTGTCCCTATGAACCTGAGGGCTGTGTTGTCTGGAGCTTTGTGCTCCTGGTAGGGTCTCCCAAGGCAAAGTGGTCTCAGGTGAGGGGCCAGACAAAGAATGGTTCAAAAATCCTATGAAAAATCGAGGAAGGGATGAAGTGACCCTGCCCGGAGGAAGCCCGGGGCCCCCGTCTGGAGCCAGGACTTCAACGCGCACATGGGTAATGATGGAGACGGCCTCCCTGATCTAAACCAGAGTGGTTGTTTGTTGTTGGACTTCTGTGCTAGTCATGGATTGTCTATAACGAACACCATGTTCGAACATAGGGATGCTCATAAGTGTACTTGGTACCAGAGCACCCTAGGCCAAAGGTAAATGATCGATTTTATAATCGTTTCATCTGATCTGAGGCCATATGTTTTGGACACTCGGGTGAAGAGAGGGGTGGAGCTGTCAACCGATCACCATCTGGTGGTGAGTTGGGTCAGGGGGTGGGGGAAGACTCTGGACAGACCTGGTAAGCCCAAACGGGTAGTGCGGGTAAATTGGGAACGTCTGGAGGAGGCCCCTGTCCGACAGACTTTCAACTCACACCTCCGGCGGAGCTTTTCGTGCATCCCTGTGGAGGCTGAGGGCATTGAACCCTTTGTGGACAATGTTCAAAGTTTCCATTGCTGAAGCTGCGGTGAGGAGCTGTGGTCTTAGGGTCTTAGGTGCCTCAAGGGGCGGTAACCCACGAACACCGTGGTGGACACCGGTGGTCAGGGAAGCCGTCCGACTGAAGAAGGAGTCTTTCCGGGAGATGTTATCCCAGACGACTCCGGAGGCAGTTGCAAGGTATCGAAGGGCCCGAAGGGCTGCAGCCTCTGCCGTGAAAGAGGCAAAGCAGCGTGTGTGGGAGAAGTTCGGAGAAGACATGGAGAAGGACTTTCGGTCGGCACCAAGGTACTTCTGGAAAACCGTTCGCCACCTCAGGAGGGGGAAGCGGGGAACCATCCAAGCTGTGTACAGTAAGGATGGGACGCTGTTGACCTCAACTGAGGAGGTAATAGGGCGGTGGAAGGAGCACTTTGAGGAACTCCTAAATCCGACTAATACGCCCTCTATGGTAGAGGCAGAGCTGGAGGATGAGGGGGGATTTGCATCAATTTCCCTGGTGGAGGTTGCTGAGGTAGTTAAACAACTCCACAGTGGCAAAGCCCCAGGAATTGATGAGATCCGTCCAGAAATGCTTAAAGCTCTGGGTGTGGAGGGGTTGTCTTGGTTGACACGCCTCTTCAACATTGCGTGGAAGTCTGGGACGGTGCCTAAGGAGTGGCAGACCGGGGTGGTGGTTCCCCTTTTTAAAAAGGGGGACCAGAGGGTGTGTGCCAATTACAGGGGTATCAGACTTCTCAGCCTCCCCGGTAAAGTCTACTCCAAGGTGCTGGAAAGGAGGGTTCGGTCGATAGTCGAATCTCAGGTTGAAGAGGAACAATGCGGATTCCGTCCTGGTCGTGGAACAACGGACCAGATCTTTACTCTCGCAAGGATCCTGGAGGGAGCCTGGGAGTATGCCCAACCAGTCTACATGTGTTTTGTGGATCTGGAGAAGGCGTATGACCCGGTGCCCCGGGTGATACTGTGGGAGGTGCTGCGGGAGTACGGGGTGAGGGGGTCCCTTCTCAGGGCCATCCAATCTCTGTACGACCAAAGCGAGAGCTGTGTCCGGGTTCTCGGCAGTAAGTCGGACGCGTTTCAGGTGAGAGTTGGCCTCCGCCAGGGCTGCGCTTTGTCACCAATCCTGTTTGTAATATTTATGGACAGGATATCGAGGCGTAGTCGGGGTGGAGAGGGGTTGCAGTTCGGTGGGCTGGGGATCTCATCGCTGCTTTTTGCAGATGATGTGGTCCTGATGGCATCATCGGCCTGTGACCTTCAGCACTCACTGGATGGGTTCGCAGCCGAGTGTGAAGCGGCTGGGATGAGGATCAGCACCTCTAAGTCTGAGGCCATGGTTCTCAGCAGGAAACCGATGGAGTGCCTTCTCCAGGTAGGGAATGAGTCCTTACCCCAAGTGAAGGAGTTCAAGTACCTTGGGGTCTTGTTCGCGAGTGAGGGGACAATGGAGCGGGAGATTGGTCGGAGAATCGGCACAGCAGGTGCGGTATTACATTCAATTTATCGCACCGTTAGACGAAAAGAGAGCTGAGCCAGAAGGCAAAGCTCTCAATCTACCGGTCAGTTTTTTGTTCCTACCCTCACCTATGGTCATGAAGGCTGGGTCATGACCGAAAGAACAAGATCCAGGGTACAAGCGGCCGAAATGGGTTTCCTCAGGAGGGTAGCTGGCGTCTCCCTTAGAGATAGGGTGAGAAGCTCAGTTATCCGTGAGGAGCTCGGAGTAGAGCCGCTGCTCCTTTGCGTCGAAAGGAGCCAGTTAAGGTGGTTCGGGCATCTGGTAAGGATGCCCCCTGGGCGCCTCCCTAGGGAGGTGTTCCAGGCACGTCCAGCTGGGAGGAGGCCTCGGGGGAGACCCAGGACTAGGTGGAGGGATTATATCTCTAACCTGGCCTGGGAACGCCTCGGGATCCCCCAGTCGGAGCTGGTTAATGTGGCCCAGGAAAGGGAAGTTTGGGGTCCCCTGCTGGAGCTGCTACCCCCGCGACCCTACCCCGGATAAGCGGATGAAGATGGATGGATGGAATCTCTAATATAGCAAATAATCTATAGTCATTTTATGAAAAAAGGTTGAACAAATTGCAACAGAAGTGAACTCAATTGATTTTGTATCCTCAATATGTCCTGAGTAAGGAAAAAAAGCTGCGAAGAATCCCATTAGGGGAAAGTTTAGAAAAAGACCTAAATATAGGCTATTCATACGCCTATTCATTCTTTTTCTCACGTGAATAGGGTAAACATTTTAACCTTTAGATATCACCATGAAAATTACTGAGTTGATTATTTACATCAAGACAAACAAAAAATATATTAAGTTTTTTGAAAGTGTTTGTTTACATGGGCAAATGGTGCATAATCTAATTACATATGTGCTAATTTGCATAAATACCACAACGGATCTAAACATTAGGTATAGCCAGGTGAAAATGTCTTGTTGAATCTTGTTGACATCTTACAGTAAAAGACTTAATGTTAAGGTCTGAATGGAACCCATTTAGGCTACCCATGAGCATTAATACATAGAGGCAGGAAGAAGTACTTTAAACCAGCCTTTATTAATTATTATTGCAGAGATGGGGTTTGGGGCTGGGTCCGGGGGACTGTTTCTGGGGGATGAGTCTGAGGGAAGAACAGGAGACAAGGGTAAGTAGAATGCAGAAGACAAAAGGTAGGTCCTGTTCCCCATCTCTGCAATAATAATTAATAAAGGCTGGTTTAAAGTACTTCTTCCTGCTTCTATGTGTTAATGCTCATGGGTAGCCTAAGTGGGTTCCATTCAGACCTTAACACAAGTGTTGTACTGTTATATGTCAACAAGATTCAACAAGACATTTTCACCTGGCTATACCCAATGTTTAGATGTTTGCCCACTGTTTGCCCACTGACACTGTTTGCCCATGTTGACAAACAATTTAAAAAAACTTGTAATACATTTTGTGTTTGTCTTGATGTAAATAATCAACTCAGTAATTTCCATGGTGATATCAAAGTGTTAAAATGTTTACCCTATTCACGTGAGAAAAAGAATGAATAGGCGTATGAATAGGCTACATTTGTGTCTTTTTCTAAACTTTCCCCTAATGGGATTCTTCGGGGCTTTTTTTCCCTTACTCAGGACATATTGAGGATACAAAATCAGTTGAGTTTGCTTCTGTTGCAATTTGTTCAAGGTTGACCCCCATTTTGGCTTAAAATTATTGGACTACTATTCAACATTTCTCTTTGACCTCTGTCTCCCTGCTTGTCTTTTGCTTTCCCTCTCCTCCTCATCTCTCCCTTCTGGTGATGCTAGTGTAGCCTCCGTTTGTTCCTTAGTCCCCTGTTAAAAGACAGCAAACACAAGAAAAAGATATGTACCGTTATGAATGCTATAACGGAACGTTATACGTGTTACATGGGAAACTACTCATACATTTTAGCATTCATTTAACGTTGCTAGTGAAGTTAACAAGGTGCAGCTTTACTTCCCATCCTGCAACCAAAACTGATAAACACACCAATTTCTAAATCTCTGCTAACGTTACGCATATACAGTAACGGCTTATAAAAAGAGATGAAAATGCAACCGGACATTAAACTTTACGAACACAAATGACATAAAAGACAGCAAACCAGCTAGCTAACAGCCTAATGTTAAATGATAGGTTCAGTTAGCTTAACGTTAGCGGTGTATCTACCTAATTATAATAGCAATTTGTACCAGCATTAAAGCGTTAAGCTTTACATTGATGTAACACATTAATGGTGATAACAAATGTACGGCAAACACTAAATATACTTACATTTAAATGATAATTGTGCCATCAACGAAGCCGCTCCAACTCCTGCTTAGGTCCGCCACTGTTTTTTTTTTTTTAACGAGCTGGCAAAGCCGCGCGCATAGGATTGTGGGTGATTTGGGAGCACGAAAGACAGACAGTGTGTCTGTCCAATCAGGAGGGTCTGTCCTCTGCTAGATAGGCCCTACCTTTTCCGGTAAAAGTTAATGCCGTTGTGTTTCATGATTTGTTGAAGTGTTTTCATATTTGCCGTTTTGTTTTGTAATTTGTTGAAGTGTTTTCATATTTGCCATTTTGTAATTTGTTGAAGTGTTTTCATATTTGCTGTCGTGTTTTCCTTTTTGCCGTTGTGTTTTGTGATTTGTTGAAGTGTTTTCATATTTGCCATTTTGTAATTTGTTGAAGTGTTTTCATATTTGCTGTCGTGTTTTCCTTTTTGCCGTTGTGTTTTGTGATTTGTTGAAGTGTTTTCATATTTGCTGTCGTGTTTTCCTATTTGCCGTTTTGTTTTATGATTTGTTGAAGTGTTTTCATATTTGCTGTCATGATTTGCACTTCAGGGCCACTGTACCTTGCTGCCAAAATCCTGATGGTTCAACTCACTTACATCTGAATATATTAATCACTACAGAGCAAACTATGGAGCTCAGTAAGAAATCAGAAAGTATTACATTCTGTTGCTGTATTGGCAATGGCAGACAGAAGTTTGATTCTTTTTTGCAATAACTTTTGTGAATACAATGGGATGTTTTGTTCCTGGATTACAATGGAAAAGTGTTCTGACTTTGCTAATACTCTAGTATATAGAGTTGCCATAACATACCCCTTTCATATAGTTAAACCAAGCAATCACATGAACGGGTTCGTATGACATCCTACGAAAACTTATGCACAACAATTCATAGGATATCCTACGAAATTCGGCGTTCGCTGGCTGGTGAGATGACGCCCCGTCAGTTAAGTTTAGGGAGCGGTCTTTACAGTTCAATTTTGCCGACAAAAAGGTCACTGTGTGCCGGGTACAGAGCACTGTGAGGTGCCTGGCGTTTCAGAGGCTGTTACAGTTAAGTTTAGCCTACAGAAGGTAATCACCATGTGGCGATGACAGTTAAGTTTAGACACCAAAGAAAAAAGATTGTGGTTTGGATTAAAACATTGGTCCTTCAAATAGTACTCCCGACACACGAACACCCATTTCCTGGGTGAAAGTCTGCGCCCCAGCTTGAAAGCGGTTGTCTTTTAGGACCCTAACATCCACCCATCCTCCTCCCAATGTGGACCTAAGTGGTATGATTCAGCGGCAGTCAGTGTAGTTCATACAGTAATAAATATGTGGAAGACATACAAATTACAGAGCATTACTTTTAGTAGATATATGTGCGAATGGTTCATGAGAACAGCCTGTTCTGAGATCTTAAGAAACAATGTGTTTGTTATCAAAAGAAAACCTTTAAATGTAAATTGACAGTGGAGTATATTGAGGAACCACTGGCTCCATCCACTTTTCTCCACTGATGTAGTTCCAATTCATCCTGTCAACCTTTGTCAGACAGCTCTGTGGGGCTAATATTAGTCCTGTAATGGCTATGAAAGCCTCAGCCGGGCCTTACCTGGGTATTTGCCCCCACGACTCCTCTTGATGAAGCAGACAATGAGGAGGATCAGTATGATGAGGGCGATGGCACACATCAAGCCAATGAACCAGCCTTGAGTGGCGATGTCCACCTGATCTATGTAGGCTGGAGACATACACAGAACATGCACACAGGGTTGCACAGGAGAAGAGAGAGAAGAGTGGAAACAGTGAGTCAGACAATCTGTTCTCTTCCCACAGCGCTAAGCAGAAGTTAACAACAAGCTCATATCCACCATGATGTCATACGAAAGGAACCCATCTGTAACAATAATCTGTGTGACTTCTTTGCCATTACCATTATCAGAAAAAAAAGAGTGGGTAAGGAGGTTGTGGTGTAAAAGTAAATGTTGCTTCCAGAAAGATTTCAGTACAACCTGAAATAACTCACATTCTTTGACAGCTGCCAGAACTCTGAAATGTAATTGAAATGAATTTAAAAACATGCTATTGTCCATCATAATGACCAGAGTATGTCTCCAGATCATAAATATCTTAAGCTGCACTACAGTATATATAGCTTATACATATTATTATACATACTCATAATGTCCATGCAAACTAATCAAAGAAGAACCTAGAGGTACATTTGTGAACAATCTATGAGCATTTACTTCTCAGAAGAGAGCATGTGAGTTGTGCGGAAAGTCACAGGGGGACTGATAATTCACAGAGTTCCATCTCACAGAAATGCAACTTTTACTTCCACTCATAAATTATATACTGTTCATAAAGACAAGTTGAAGTTTGATGACATCCAAATAAAGATGGGTGAAATGTCTTATCCTGACTGACTTGAGTTTACCTATGGGAGAACATGCATGGAATCAATAAACAAAACCATAATAACTCACCCAGCTATGACTGAGTTACTGTAGATACTATTACTGACAGACTTGCCCCCAGAGTAGCCCACCTGGCTGGAACCCCAGTTCCACCCGGCCAGGTGAGACCTCACCTGGTTTGGTCTTAAAGGTGACAGATTTGCTGCTGACGCTGTTGTAATCATCGGAATAAACCCTCAGATGGTACACGGCACCTGCGATCAGATCCACCAATGTAATGGGGGGTTTCACCCGCGGTACATGTTTCACCGTCTTGTTGCCTTGAAGACACAAGAAAGGGACCAATCACACTCCACGGGGTGTGGCCTTGGTTCCACAGTAAAGGCTGTGCTTCCTAGCAAAGGTCAGGGCATCACGATGCTTTACATGGAGACTGTTCTCTGAATGAGAGCAAGGTTACTGGAGTGAATTGAGACTGATAACAATGCAGTGCCCATCCATGTCATAAAAATCCATTCACCTCTTTACAGTGTAAAAGCATACGCATGACGTAGTTTAGTACTTCTAGCCATTACAGCTAATGTATGAAGCTCAGTCTAGCTGACACATTCTGGTTCATTTTTCATCTTTTATGGCTACAGTTTCTCTCAAGGGCATAACTCTCCAGAGAAAACTCATCTGAAAATGAGGAGTGAAGGAGAAGAGGGGCACAAGGTGCAGGTGTTCCTACAGGAAAACCACTACACTGTGGACATCAAAGACTCACGCAACTTAACTGTCCCATCAATTAGCATCACATTTTGACTGGGTAGAATTGAAATTGACCAATACAGAAGAAGGCAAGGTCGAAGGCGGCAAAGCATTGTTTGTCTCAATTATTCACAGGCCCACACTTATCTCCATGAGGTCAAAACAAAAAACAGCGACGACAACCTGCATCTTTACTGCGGAAAGATGCGTCGGTCATGACACGGCCGGGCTATGAGCATGACTCGGAGGTTGCAGTGAGAGGAGAGGGCAGCACCAGGTGGTGACATCATGCACCATGCTATCAGCCTTTGCACAAGGTTGACGTCATCCAACAGAAGTCATTCCAAAGCCATGCTATTAACACCGTCCTAAAACCAGCCAAACAAAACGTTGAATGCGTCATTCAAGACATGCCAGTCCTTTTTACAGACTTGGTAAATTTAGTGAGGCTAAGGCTGATGTTTAGTATTACAAGTATAATATGGTGATCTTTATGTTTTTTAGTTTAATGCAAAAAGGATTCAAATGTATTTTTATTGAGACTCGTGAAAATGGCATATTTCTTCAGACCTTCATTTCATGAATCCCCTCTGTTGCTACATTGCTGCTGCAGATCAGGCTATTGCTATACAGCACTGTCTACAGATGTTTAGAATGACTTACACTCTGCAGTATTTGCTGTAGCTTATGTGCCCAACACAAATGTGCATACCTGACCCTTTTGACACATTTTCACAACATTTTGAGAAAAGAGCAGAAATGCAATTGGTGAAAATGATTAATATGGCTTAATTTCCACTGTATGTGTATATTGTGTCAAAATTTTAATTCCATTTTAACATCCATAACTTGTAAAATAACCTGATTACAGTTCAGCTGTGGTTTGGTGATGGTTCAACAAAGAAACAACATTTAGCTAAAACGTAAAATCAGCAAATATCTTGATCTGTAAACTGAGAGGAAACTAATGTGACAGTCCACCTCCTTATGTTCCGCAGCAATGCTTCATGTTTCAAGAATGCTATTGCCTCACCAGGCCTGATGATCGAATGCATTTCTCGGTATTTGTGTACAAGGAGAACAGGGTCAATTCTCAACTAAGGGCAGGGTAAAAAACATTGAGAATAATGTACATTTCCACAGCACTAATTCCGTCAGTATTACACTCGCCACTCTGCTGCTCTCACTTTCTCTTTTCAGCATAAATGCCGTTTTCATCCACTCGCCTGTCCTTAGCCACTCTTGTGATTGTTGTTAAAGGAACACGCCGACTTATTGGGACACAGCGTGTACAAAAAACAATGTAACATGAACCACAGCCATCTTCTAACCTTAAACAAACTGGGAACTATATTATCAGAAAGGCAAAGCTCTGCTACTTCTGCTACTTGGGCGGAGTGATTTGTTTTGCAGCAAGCCTTTCTGAGAATATAGTTCACGGTTTGTTTACGGTTAGAAGATGGCTGTGTCTCATGTTACGTTGTTTTTTGTACACGCTGTGACTCTACAAATCACAGTGTATGTAAATAGGAAAATGTTGGCGTTATTTTGTCACTTATTCGGAGCAGTAGTCTAGTTGGAACCAGTTACCTGCAGGTTCTCTGCTAGGCTAAGCTACCAGTGGAACCGTCAGACAGCGTTACAACACGCACGGACACAAGAAGGGTATGTATCGACTTGTCTTACTCTGGGGGTTACGGTGAATAAGCTAAAGTCCCAATAAGTCGGCGTGTTCCTTTAAGCTACTGTCAGTAAAACTCAACACTGTCTACAGATCTAGAATGAAAAAAGGAGGGATTATGCCATTTGAGCTGCTGGAAGGATTTCAATGTGAAATATAGGTGCAGCAAATGTTGAGTTTCATTTATGTTAGCTTGATAAAAAATAAATGGCAGACATGGGCTGTGAAATGTACTTTATCCTGAATGTATTAAGATAACAGGTAACTGTGGAGGAAGTGTTCAGTTTGCATTAACAGCAAATTAAAACAGAGCAGATCAGAAAACAGGGAGGCGTCTACCAAAATATGTTAAAATATATTTATAAAATGGGAAATTAGAAATATGTGAAATGTCTTTGATATCTAACCCGTTTCAAATATCTCTGGAGTTGAGGAAAATAAATGCTGGGGCCACTATGTGATCATTTTAACAAAATATCCTGAATTATATTATTAGCATACTGTACCTTTTGAAATGCAAATCATACATTATGGACACAAAAATAATTAAATGATGTATATGACAGTACTACAAAGTGGCCATGCCAATTTTATGTGTTCATCGTGTGAAAAGACTGCCTCACAGTCAAGTCTGGTTCAATCAAATAACTTTGGTTACACTTTCAAATAACTTGCATTAAGAAATATCAAGGTTGGAATATAAATATGTAGCTGTGTATACATAAACATATGATAGCACTTCACAGTCAGGAAGACAGAAGGGGGATGATGAAGGGAGGTGGGGCAGTGTCTGGGACTCCCTGCCACTCTTCACTTCGAGTCAAAGCTTTCACGTCTGACCTTGGAGAGCAGGGGATGGGTGGGGGGGGGGGTGGGTGTGGCGGGGGACCATTAGATCACTCTCATCATCCCCCTCTCCCTTTCTATTCCCATTCAGACATCATTAAGAATTAAAGCCACTGCCCAAGTACATGAAAAATACATCCTCCCTTCTTTCCATTCTTGATCAAAGATCCCAGACTATTGAATTGGTAAAGACATAACAGAGAGCCTATAAGCACTGGGCTATCCAATCACAACCAGCACTGGGACTCCAGAAAATGAAATTGGATGGGTTTTATGAAAGCAGACTTCAAGAGTGCTTAACACCCAATCCAAAGCAAAAGCAAGTGATCACGGAAGCGTGGATGACCAAAAAAAGTGACACATTTAAACAGCATTTCAGACAAAGCAAGCCGCACATTCACAGTGCTGGTTCAACAAGAGCCATTCAAAGCCAGGCAGCGTGATGAGTAGAAACCATCATGATAGTGCACTGCACAGGAAGTTAGTAGTGACATGATGATAATCAACATTTTCCAACATATAAAAGACTAGAGAGAGAGAGGAGTACAAGAGAGAAAGAAACACAGAAACACAGACTGTGGTATGGTTTACCTTCTGCTTTTTAACAAATTCAGACAGCAGACTGCAAATATCACATCCCTCAATAACAAGGGTGATTTAAAAATAAACAGGCCAATGGAGCAGCTGCTGCTAAAGGTTACCTACAGTAAGAGAGATATATCTTCTGTTTTTTAAACTGTGATGGCACAGGTTTTTTTTTTCAAAAGTTTTCACCAAAAACAAGATCTCTTTTTTTGTCCTGATGTTTCCTTGCACTTCTTTCATGCTGTTTGGCCTTTATGCTCTAGCCTCATCCTTTTAGGTTTCCTAAAAAAGCTCTCCATTAAAGTTGTTTTGGAAATCAGTACGACAAGGACACATTCCAGCAAAACCCTTGCGCAAGAAATTTTGGGGTCATAAAAACATGCCATTGAAGTGTAATTGAATTCTGTACAAAAAAAAAATAAGGCATCAATTATTTAATTAGAAGGCCACTGAATCATTCTTTAGTTTTTTTCTTTTTGGGGAGCTTGTAATCATGGTCAAATTCTACTGCTAACAGGATTGCATTACATTCAATATAGTTTGGCCAGAAAACTACATTTCAATCTAGCGGTAAATTTCTGTGAATAAAGATGAATGGAACAGTATTTACAGGGTGGGACCGAGTGCTGTTGTAGATCAAAGTGTCTTTCACAACCAGTCATTTATCCAATTCCAGCATTGAGCACCATTGGTAAGCTACGGTTCAAATCTTTGTTAAACAATGGATTTTTTAGTCGCTAAATTATAAAAATTACAATATCAGCTCTTTTAAAGTTGTTTTATTAAGGTTGTTTTTTTGCCACTTGGGGGTAGAAATCTACACCAACCTAAAAATCTTTCACATTTGACAAACTGTTGCCTTATAAAGTTGATATCGTTATTGTGTGTGGCAAATACTTGCCTATTAACAAGCCCTGGAAACAGCATTGCCGAAGTGGGGAGACTAAACCAAACAGTAGATTTTAGGGCCTGAATACCTAAGGTGTCAGATGCTAAAACGCTCTGTGGTTGATGGGAACTGCAGAATTGGTGTTGACTCTCTGTGGGTTCATCACTACCACCAGAAAAAAACATTATACGTTTGACTCATTGTTTATATAAAATATATTGATAGTGAGGCTTTAAAATGAGAGCTGCTCAGGTAGTGTCCCAATTATTCAATCAATTTTAGTTCTGTTTCGCCTGATCTCTGAAATATTGCCCTGTATGCTCCTGCTCTTTTTATTTACTATCATCTCACTACTCTTGCTGTTTTAGTCTTTAATAATCAAGTTCAGATCTGGCTTTTGGTTTCAATACCTCCTTGGTCTGGTGTCTTACTGTCCAGTGTGAGCTCTAGCACAAACTCGCTGCTGCCGGCCTGGAAGTTGTGTCTCCAGCTGACGTTAGCGTAGTTACTGTTAGGCTCCACCGTCAGATTCCAGATCTCCCGCCCACTGGCCCCTACAGTCAGGGGTAAAGGGTTAAAGGCCAGGGGCAGGGGGCAGAGATTGCAGTTAACAACCATACACAGGGCTCCGTTTAGACCTATGCATGGTTCTAGCGCTAAGGAAGTCTTCCTACAATAATGATCGTTTTGATCGGGATCGATCCAGATCATGGTCTGCTCAAAACCAGAAGTAAACTGAGGACTTTTCAATTCATAAAACACCTAGTTACAATGCTTACTTCTGATTTAGAGTCGACTAATTAACCCTAAAAACTGAACACTGCCAATATCAGGCCTGCCGTCAGGAATTATGTACAGGGGGATACAATTTTCACTCATCCAAACAACTCCAGCCCCATACCAGTACCTTTGAATGGGCCCCCCTGGGCCTTGGGCCGGGGTCATCTGTACCCTCTGACTACTTCCTGACGGCGGGCCTGACCAATATCACAACCCTCATCACTCTAACGTGTTGAAGGGTACCCTCTCCAAGAACTTTACAGTTATCAACATCCAATGAATTAAAAAAAGTTTGGATTCTCACTTCCTGACCAGGAGGATAGTTGCCAGCTACATCCCAATATTCTGAAGTAATTCCCCACTTTGTGTACAGTAGGTACAGCACAGCTTATTGGAATGCAGCCCTGATGTGGTTTCCTGTTTTGTCAGGTGGGAGAAGGTCATGAGTGCCATTTATGATAACACTAGAAAGACAGTAAAACCCACAATGGGACAACAGCATGTACCCAAATCATTCTGATCACTTTGCCTGATGGTGACCAGCTGTGGAGGTGTGCCGATAGTGGTTGCCTCAGTTGTAGTGGTGGTGGTAGAAGTAGAAGGAGTAGTAGTAGTAGTAGTAGAAGTCGTAGAAGTTGAGGTACTAATGGTTGTAGGAGCGATGGTAGTAGGAGGAAGAGGAGCGAGAGGAGGAGGAGTAGGAGAGAAAGCTGAAGCCAGGGAGGCGTCTGTAAGCTCGACTACAAGGGAGTGGGTGGGAGAGAGCAGAGGGTTAAAGACATGGCAGCAGAGCATCACACAGGTAGACACACAGTGACACAAACAGGAGAGTCAATGAAGCCCAGAGCTGAAAGCTCACGAGCAGCACGCATCACTGCACAGAGCACATGGCTCACTGAGTCATTACAAGCCTTCATTTCCACACACACTTCATCGTTATTCCTGCAAGACTTAGATTCCACTGCCACCAAGAGGACTGATGCTGATATTACAACATGCCTCTCACGCTGGGTTTCTTTGAAGGGGATGACAATACTGTATTTAATAATGGCTAGGTTGTGAGAACCCCAAACTGGTAACCTTATTTTTATTTCATCAAGTAATCATTTAAAGGGGCACCCCACTGGGTGATTCTGGGTAATTATTAAGGTGAATCCTTGTGCCGAGACACAACACCAACATGTAATATTCCAGTTTTCCAGAGTGTGGGGCGCTACTCGGTAAGCGTCTTGCAGCTCTTTGTGTGTATGTTTTTATGGTTGTTTTTGCACTGTATTTTGAGGCCACGTCTAAGACGATTTTCTGTCTTGACGGACAATAAAGTTTTCTGAATCTGGTTCAATTACAGTAAATAGAGGTCAATTTACTCATTGTGGGAAGTACAACTCAGCCTGTGAAAATAGTTAGACAGAGAGAGTAAGAGCTCTGGAGGAGCCACAGAAAATGTACTTAAATTGAATGGATAACCCCTGATGATGTCATCAGGGTTTACCTTGGTGATAATGATGTCATTTGGGGTTACCTTGACTTGGACATGAAGACTTCAAATGTATACCAACGCCTGTGTTACAAACTGGGGCCAAGGAGTATGTTGCATTATGGGATATATATATATATATATATATATATATATATATACACACACTCATTTTTTTCTCTTTTTCTTGATGCTAAGCCATCACCCGTGAGCTAAGCTGTTTATCTGTTTCAGAGTATTTATGTCATGCAGATGTAGGCTATTTGGAGGTCCTGCTATAAATGTCAGAGCAGTTGTGGCAGCAGTTGTGTTCTAGGGCTGGGTATCAGACCCCAATACATTTTGAGGACAAACCAACATGTGTCAGTAATACAGTGTATGGAACAGTGATGAGGTACTCAAAGCTGGCATTAAACTCAGGTTCTTAGTATTGTTCACTCATTGTTTGATTAGATAGTACTTGATTTAACTTAAAGAAATACACCCAGGCCTGGTCTTATTGTTTTTTTTTTACTTTTGTGACACTATGGTGCCCTCTTGTGGGGGTCCGGCCCCGCTCAGGTTGGGAACCAGCACATTCTTTTCCCCTTAAAATGTTGTTGACTCCTACTGTACCTTGAAGTTGAGATCATCTCCACCCAGTAAAGGGTCCCACTACTAATACCCCCACCCCAAAACATTTCCATCACACAACAACTCCAAACCCCAACCAGCATGCTTGTATCACCAGGCTGGATGCCAAGCATGCCCCTCAAACCACTGTGCAAGAGAAAGACGGGATGATGGAAACATCAGCGTGTTCACAAGCCATTACAGCCCAGTGAGGTGGGCCAGTTCAGCTCAAAGCTTCAAGTTACCTTACCTGTAATCCTCAGTACTGTATGTACAACTGACCAGGTGAACAGAAGCAATGGATAAAGCTGGCAGAGTGGCATGACTTTTGAAAAAGCTCAGAAGCAAGATGATCAAGCCAGTGAGTGAGTGTGCAAGCCAACTGCTGATGGAGTTTTGTTCGTTTGTCATCCTGAGCACACTCATCCAGTCGCACCATTCATCAAAATGTTTTCCCCATCTTGATGCAAGGACATGCATCTCCTCCCATCCCACACACACTCCCAAAACAGCAGTGTCATCACCACATTGTATCCAATGGCAATGACTGAAAAACAGATCAAAACCCATTCGTTGCTACACAATGATTACTTGCGTCTCATGGCAGACAGGAAGAGGCAGTGATGCTGTGAGATTGCATTGTAATGGTGTGCCATCAGGGATTGGTTCAAAAATCAGAGGTTAAAGGTCAACATAAATACAAGTGGCTTGAAGGAGGATTGTACAGCAGCTATCAGGGTGTTTGTTCTGATCATTAAGACAATCGAGAATATGGTGCCAAATTGGTTCTATATATTTCACACACTAAATGTGTGAATCACAGAAGAAACTAAACTGTTTTCAAAGCCAGTGTTGACCTGAGCATGTTGAGTGGACTTCTTCAATCCCTGACAACACGCAGCAGCTTAACACACAGAGGAAAGATGGAGAGATGAGAAAAGAAAGAAAAGACAGCGTAGACAGCAGTTCAGTCCAACAGCAGAAACACAGCATGGCCTGTTTTCACTTAGAGCTTTCGACCTTTTGTCTGTTTCATATAATTTTTGATTTGGGTTTGACAGTTGCTTAGACAGACTAAGAAAAACATTCCTCGTGGGTTGGGTACATTATTATTATTATTATTATTGACAATTTAAGATGTGTTTAAATTAGTTTAAACTAATATCAATTCCAAACAATATCAATTACATAATCAATTACAGAAATAACTACGAGTTGCATTATCCTATACAAGAACTTTAAATCTGTTTGCAGTGTTGCTAATGTAAACAAATCTTGAATTTGAAATGATAGTTGGACATATATATATATATATATATATATATATATATATATATATATATATATATATATATATATATTGTATCATTGCTTAACTACTGAGCTTGCATGTCAACAGATCAATCTCCATAATAACTGAGGGAATTTGTTCTGTAATATATTTTACAATTTAATCATAACTATGTCATCATGGATCATGATGATCATATAGTCATAGCAGAACTTGGATTATGGATTGTGCCTTCAAACTATTATTGTCAACATAAAAAAATGGGCACTGAAAAAGCCAATGTTATAGCCTAGGCTCTGCTAACCTGCTTGAATATGTTGAATAGCCATGGATAGCTTCCTGTGGGGTACCACACACGAGTATTGTACATACTGTATGTTTTTGTAACGATAATTTACTGATTATGTAAAATACAAGAACATGAGGCAAATCTATGTTTTCCTCAAAGGGGTTCAAACTAATTCAGCAACTCCCTTTGTTGCCTACCAGAGTGAGCTGCAGAGGGTGGTAGAACTGTACTTCAGTGAATAATACAATGAAGGTGGACTGCACTGCTGCTTAGTGTTAAGATGAACAGATAGAGAGATAGATATGGAGGATGGGCGTGGGGAAAAAGGTGACAGGCACGCTTGTGCTTCTCATTCCCCATTACCTAGACCTGTAGAGTCAGTAAAGTTTTCTGCCAACAAAAAGACAAGTGGAGACAGGAGAGAGGGAGAGCTGTGAGAAAGACAGAGAGGGACAACAAGCACTACAGCAGCTGGAAGGTCGCTTCAACAGATATTCTCATGTATCTCTTATGGCATACCATGCAATGTGTTCAGGTTTACAATTATCTGCCTCTGTCAAACTTTTCATTGGAACTTTCTGCTGAAGAAAAAGTCCTGATGAAAATTGCTCACAGTGACATCTGTGAATTTTTCAAATTAAGTTTTGGTTGTGTGAGCAGCACAAACAAAATTCTATTCGCCACCACTGTATTGGAGTGGAAACAAAAATCTAAAACACATGTGTATAGAAAAATGGCCTGTGCACTTTTATTCATGACTGTCAAAT